>NW_007377477.1:218831-267812 GCF_000475195.1 Diaphorina citri | reverse complement strand
GGTTTTTTTTTTGACCAAAAAACGCCTTAAAAAAAGTGTAAAAAGAGTGTGTTTACTCGAGACTAGAACTTTAAACAGCGCTGCTGGAATACTTGAGTTTTCGCCTCTTTCAAAATCTATATGTGAAGTCAGCAATTAATTCTGGCCAAATCGCAGTTAGATACAATTCGATGCGGCTCGTTCCGGTTATTTCAACCTACCCACTGAACCTTGTAATATAACCCTATATTTCCCTCTTGTCCGAGATCAGAACTAAAATTTAGTAATGTATTTTTAATTTTTAGTTTTTTAGTTTAGTTCTTATTATATGATATTTGACTTATAATTTGTTTAATCCATCCCATGTATACATCCATGACTAAAAGAGATTAGTGCTAGCTTTATTTGATGGCCGCGATTTTTAAGGGCTCTCCCTACCTGGCTCGTAATATCGTATAAACCAGATTCTTCTAGTAGATGTCGTTATCGTCAGATGTAGCTTATAGGATTAGAAGTCGAAGGCGTCCTCTTAAAAAAATTTTTCGTACTTGGCTTCAAACAGCATAATATCCATGCGTCAGATGTGTAAGTGGTATAGGTTTTTGGCTTTATGGTTTTCTGGACAAAATTTGCACCACCATTTTCGTGATCCTGGTAAAAAGACCTTTAATTTGAGATATAGGTCGACCCGGTTTGGACAAGTCCTTCTATGGGAACAGACAGACTGACACACACAGACGACACCGAAGCGAATACAATAGTCCGTCCCTTATACCTTTTTATTACTATTGTAATAATAAAGGAAGGACGGACTAAAAAGTGATTTTTAGCCCATGGTCTGTACGTATGTATTTTTTATAGGGGGAACTATAACTGCCAAGGTCATTCCTACACACGTTCCAAATTTTCGGAGTCTGGCCTACGAGAAAAACAAAGCTCCAAGGGGGAGGGGGGCTCGGCTCCCCCTAAATACGGCCCTGATACCTACGTCTTTCATTCGAATTTTTAACTTTCATAAAAAATAATAGAAAGTAAAAACTTCTGCTCAAATTTTCACCCACTTACAACTAGCCCATCATGTCATAAAATGTGGGAAAAAAATATTGCTACTTTTTCCAACAAGAAAAATATCCCCTTTATTTTTTTTCCCTCGCGTAATGTTCTTTCTCAATAAAAACGCACGCATTTCAAGAGCCAACGAGCAAAAAAATTCAACAAACTTTTTATTTTTATTTTTACGCTGAGAGAGCAAAGGGAAAAGTCTTTAAAGTCAATATTTAAGGGTATTTGAGTGAAATTTCGAGTGTATGGCCGCCATACACGCCTTATATGGACGCTACGCCACTGGAAATGGAAGTTGAGAAACGTCCAGCGTGGATAAAACTGGGACGGGTGACCGATATATCGCCGGATAATTGTCGATATATCGACGATATATCGCCAAAAAAATATATCGATATATATCGATATATCGACGAAAAATATATCGATATATATCGGTTTTCGATATATCGCAACATCCCTAGGAGATACAGTTGCCTGTAGGTACTTTGGTCAGGTGCATTCTGGTTGGTCCAATCATTTTTATTTTTCTACCACTGTTTAAAACATGAGTGATGGCATCAATTTCACTGTATGCATTATTTTTCTGATTTTATCTTCCAATCCCTTTCAGGTTTAGTATCTCAGGTTCAATACCAGTGGCTGCCCTCTCTCCCAGGTCCACTTGCCTGTGAGGCACTATGGACCCAGCCGAGTATCATGGGGTTCCGGGTACCTCCTCCCATGGGCGTCGACACCATCATCACCGCCACCACTCACATCACCATCATCACAGGGAGAGACATGCTCGGCGAGCTGAGTATGTTGAGCGAGACCCCTATGATGGTGAGGAGGAGCGAGACTGGGCTCGGGAATATGGAAGGGGTGAGAGACGAGATTATGCAGCAAGAGAGTTCCCTCCTGAGAGACGTGATTTCCCGGGGAGAGAATACCTTGATGAGCGGCCAAGGGAGTATTCCCGTGAGTTTCCTGACCGATATGAACGGAAAGAGTACCCACGGGACCGGGAGTATGACTATCCACCACGGAGGGAATATTCAACAGAAAGGAAAGAGTATGGAGAGAGGAAGGAATATTCAGGAAGAGATATCCCAGAGAGAAGGGACTACATGGAAAGACCACCGTATAAACCACCTTCCCCACCACCCCCGGATATTGTACCATCCACAGATGTGATTCATCAGAGTGCACCCCCACCTGTGCGTCCGAAGAATTATAAGTTGCTCATGGATCCATTCCTTATCAAGGGTAAGATTTTTTTTTTTCTTCAACATCAGAAATGTTATATTTTGTGACATTATAATGAATAATGATAATTGAAAGAAATAAAAGTGAAAGCATTGGGTTAGATTTTTACAATTCAAAGAAAAGAAACAAGAGTAAAAGAATTGGGTTAAACCAGGTACAATTTTTGTGTGTCAATAATGAGATTCGAACCTGGAACCTTGTGTATGACAACACAAAGGTGTTACCACCAGGCCAACTGTGTTCTGCTTTTTCTATAGCCAATGCACTGGACAGTAGTTAGTGCTCATAATCTTTTTGAAAATCAATTCTTATTTCACTTTGCAGGATGCACGAAGCTGTATAGATACGAGGGCATTGTCCCGAATGATCCTACCTATCCTCCTGTGGTTGTCAAAGATCCTAGATCTGCCATGTCCAAAGTACTGTGGAGCAAATTGGAGCCTCTGGATTTACCTGTGCCACAGTTCAAGGTAAGTTTGTTCCCTTAAGCATGTAAAGGCCTAAAACATTCCCTATTGTCATTAAAAAAAAAAAAAAAAAATGTGTCGTATACAGTGGGAACACTCTTGTGTTGATCCAACATCTCAAGACCCATTCTCACCTGTTGTTCGAAAAAAAAAAATAATAAAATAAAAAAATGTACCTATATAGTGGGAACCTGGGAACATTCCCATTTAAATTACATTGCCTACAAGGACATTTGGAAAATAAAAATCAGATGGTGAGAATGGGCCTTAAATGGTTGGGTGGAAGAGTTCCTCCAGGAGAACCCTGCCTCTTAAAAGAAAGCCATTGAAACCCTTGAATACCAGCTGACAGCTTCACCAGTTCCCAATGAATCATTAAAGTTAAGCAACGTTGCGCGTGGTTGGTATTGGGATGGATGATCATGTGAGCAATTGTGTGCTGCTGGCTTTTCTAGTCCCACTCAGGCTGGGGGAAAATAACTTGCTGAATGAAGGGTAAAAACTAAAAACTCGTAACTCGAATTTTAAAAAAGAAGAAAAAAAATCTGACAAACTTGTGTTCATCAATAATGTACGAATAAACTTGAATAAGCCCTTCATTTGACTTGAATGGATCGCTTCATCAGCGCAAAGATGGAGTAGCAAAACCGAAGCACAGTAATCAGGGATCGGTAGCAAATATCAACGCTTCCTCCGTAAAACACCAGCCGGGCTGGCTGTTGACATCTGCGCATTAGAAGTAGCAATAATTTCACGTGCGCGCTCCGGGAATGCGCGTTGCGCGTGAAAGAGAGATGGGTGTACCATGGGTTGTTGTAGGCTGCGGTACGCACGCGGTCGTTGCCCTGTTGAATGAGTTCGGAGGAGTGTGCGAGCGCGAACGAGAAGGAGAACGAGCAGATGAACTGGAAGAATAGCTGAAATAGAATAGAATAGAATTGAATTGAGTTTTTACTTTCCTTATCCTATAGGAATGAAAGTAATGTAATCGGGTCAAATTTTCGATTACGGGAGTTTCTCGTCTTTTTACTTTCCTTATCCTATAGGAAGGAAAGTAATGTAATCGGGTCAAATTTTCGATGGTCAAATTTTAGTGTCAAAACACGTTTTAAGGTCCCTAGAGCCTAAATCCAAAGTTTCAGCCATTGGTCCGTGTGTGTGTCTGTCTGTAGTGGAAGGAAAAAGGAAGAGAGGAAGACCAAAAAAGCAATGGAGAAACTGTATAAATGAGGATCTGCGTGAAAAGGGACTGACCCGAGAGCAAACTCAAAACCGAGTTGACTAGAAAAGACCAACACGTTACACCGACCCCGCATACCTAAGTGGGAAATGGTAAAGTGAAAAAAGGAAGTTACTGGCAGGATAATCAAGGTATATTGTATTTTACGTAGTCTGGCTGGGGAACTATAAACAGGGAGTATACCAGCCTGAATTTCCCTTGCTAAAGAAACAGTTGGTTGGTTGAGTGCGAAGGACATCTACTCGTAAAAATTGTAGCCAAAACCAAATGTCAGTCCAAAGCAATCCCCCTAGTTAAGGCGGATTGAGAGGCTGACGAATTACGCCGACCCCGTCTGTACACGGGAAAAGGTGAAGAAGAAGATTCTGTTTTACGTACCTGAAATGCATACACGTCCAAGTGAGAAATGAAGCTCATCTGATAGAGACCCACAGTGAGTACGAGATCGAACGCGCACAACTTAATAAGCACCATCAGTTTTAACGCGGACTCGAGACGGTTGCGAAAGTCGTTGAGCCGTTGATGTCGACGCAAGATGTACGTGACGCAGTCGCGCTCAAAGTTGCGCCCAGCGCGGAGCGCCTCCGTTAGCGCGAGGAGAGAAGTTGCGTCAATGGTGGGTGAGTCTGCGTTCATTGCGTTTGAATCGAATCGCGTCGTCGCGTTGAATTCGTGTAAGTTGCGTTGATTGGTTTTTAGAGGTTCGGAGCTGTCGTTTCTTGGCGAGGGCTGAGGTTTTGATTGAGAGGATCGAGCGAGGTGAGGTGATTGGTGCAGTTTGCTGTCGTTTGTATCGTAATTTTGAGATCTCGATCTAATAAAAATATAAAATCGAGAAAAAAAAATCTTGAGCAGTTTAAGTGTATTCAGCATACTTTAAGCCATTTGCCCTTGAAAAAGGGACGAAAACATTACATTCCATTGAAATGGGGGACTTTTCTAACGAAATTCCTGTGTGCAGTGTCCAGTATGTAGGACTATTGACGAAAACGCTAATGTACCATTACTGTAACTCAACCGTAAAAAAGTAACCGAATAATAAGTGACTATTATGCTGGTTTACCAACCTGGGATTAAGATGAAATGAGGATTTCCCGCTACTTAATACCCAGGTCCACTTCAGATTGAATTTAATCCTGAGACAATCCACGGTGGTAAAACTCGACCTAAGTGTAACCAAAGAACAGATAGATAGCTACAACCTTCTCAAAACCAGTTTGGTGTTCCCCGATAATTTAGAAGTAAAAAGGGGATGAAAGAAATTAAACTCACCCAGAGCGAGTTGTTTCCCCTCCTCTGACTTCATTCACGACGTTGAACCCTTCGGTGTCTGTCACTCTGTCGGTCTGTCCCCATAGAAGGACTTATCCAAACCTGGTCGACCTATATATCAAATTAAAGGTCTTTTTTTTTCTTCTCCTGAAATTTCATTTCTTGCGTGAGGCCTTTAAAATTATTGTTCTTTTAGTAAAATGCTTTATTTGTGTATCTAAACTTTTTTTGTCAGTGTACAGCAATTTGAAACTTTTGAGTTTCTTTTATTTCTTTTCCATTAATAATGGTAATTTATAAGTTTAAGGAACCGTGGTAAACTGGTAAACTTTAACTTAAATTTTGGGGGGAATGAATAACTCATTTTTTAATTCCTAAGTACTTGGTTTTAAATGCAAATACCTGATGTTTTGAAAAGCGTGCCAAAAATTTGGTGACCAATACAAAAAATACAAAAATACATACAAAAACTCCATGAAACTTGAAAACTTTTCAATTTTCAAGGAAACTCCAAGTTTCCTTGAAAAAGTCCACGGAGATGGACGAAACTCGAGTCGGATAAGATCAAAACCGGAACGTGTATTCATTGTATCATATAAAGGTAATGAGTTTTGTAGTTAGTAGTTATATTTCATAACTTTAGGATAAAGTTCGCCCCGGACGGGAATGGAACCGGGGACCTAGCGCTTATAAGACTGAAATCTCAATAAAATTGTCGAGTTGAAAAGAAATCTCACTTTGCTGAAACTTGAAGTCACCGCCTTGCCCTTACAAAAATGTATGTCTTATCCTTTAGACTTTAGACGTAATTTGTTACAGCTATCACAGGAAATGTCTACTTGGTACATAGTGATTAACTGGTCTACCCTATTTTCGGTCTATTACCTACCATTTTTTTCTTCTTTTTCTTTTTCTCCTCCTCCTTCTTCTTCTCCTCCTCCTTTTTCTTCTTCTTCTCCTCCTTTTTCTTCTTCTTCTTCTCCTCCTTCTTCGTCTTCTTCTTCTTTTCCAAGTAGTCCCTCCATCCACCCCTAATTGGCGATTGAAAGGGGGCACCCCCCCCCCCAAGGCCTATGTACTCTATGTATTGTGTTAATAGTTACTTCCTTTGCTTTCTCTTTATTGGGTAATTGGCCACGGGGCAGATTTAATTATACTCTTACTAAAAGGCCTAGGTACAAAATGTATGTCCTTAAAGCTCTGTATTACCCTTAATGCAATTATGCACTCGTTTTCGTGCGTTTAGCATTTATTTTAGGAAACCTGTAATGCGTCATTGTTAGCCTTTCCCGTGTTCAGACGGGGTCGGTGTTTTTCTTCAGCCTCTTAATCAGAACCCTAAGGTGATTGCCTCCCAGTCAGCCCTAGCAGATGTTCACAACGGAGAACCGACCATCGACCATAGCCTAGTCCCGACCCAAGAGAAAGTGAACAAACCATGCTAATGAATAGAAGCGTCCTCAACGGAGCACGTCGGACCATAGAACCTACCCTCGCAGAAAATGAAGGAATTGAGTTGAGGATTTTTCTGCCATGGTCGATGGTTTCGGCGAGGGGCCATGGTCTATGGTCATCGTTGTAGCCTCGCACCTTTCAGGCTGATTTTTTTTTTTTACGAAAATTTTACGAGTGCCCTTCGCACTGAACCTGTACTATTTCTTAGCAAGGGAAATTTCAGGCTGGTATCCTTCGTTAGGAGGCAGCCCGAATATGAGCTTTCTGTAGTAGGAGAGAACCATGACGGAACTCACTGAAACCAGGGGAAAAGAGTGAGTTATGAAAAAGAACGAGTCATTTCAGTGTGGACTACTCAGTTAATGAGTCATTGCTTGTTATAGTATGTAGTAGGTAACCAATTCTACTTCGTTAGGAGGCAGCCCGAATATGAGCTTTCTGTAGTAGGAGAGAACCATGACGGAACTCACTGAAACCAGGGGAAAAGAGTGAGTGAGTTATGAAAAAGAACGAGTCTTTTCAGTGGACGACTCAGTCATTAAATGAGTCAAATTTAAGTGCCTCTTTTACCATTACATATTTCCCATTGTTCTATTTATCAGAAATCTTTTTATATTAGTAATGCCACCACTGGTCGTTACCTGAGAGTCTACTCAATTGTCCACACGAGTCTGAGTGCACCCTTCCAAGAACAGATCCGAAAAACCTTCAACCTTGCTGAAGATCGAACCCCGCCACCAGGCCACGAAGGTGGCTTCTAAGATCTCGGAAGTTATACTTTTGACCTCCAGAAAAAAAAATAATAATGATAAAAAAAATCAACAAATAAACTAATTTATGAAGATTTTTTTTTTAAAATCTCACCTATTACGAGGGAGAAGATGACGATCCTGCGCTCCTGTGCACAACACCGGGCCGTGATTTGCGCATCCGTGTCGAATGTCTTGCGCATTTCCACCACCAGTTTGTAGTAGCTGTTGGTGAACGAGCGCATTTCCCAGATAAACAGAGGCGCGAGAAACGCTTCGAATGCGCGCTGAAATATCTCCGTGCCTGCGGAATGAAAGTGTCAATAGAGCGAAAAATTTGCCGGTTAAAGTTTCATTAGAGCGAAAAATTGACGAGAATAATATTTCGTAATTTCGTAGAGTAGCTCGTAATTTGTACCTAAGGAATAGAAAATAATAGGATTGGCCGAGGAAACTGTAACAATAGAGGTCTTATCGTCCTGAAATCGAAGAGAGAAGGAGGAAAGGATAGGAAGCCGGCTGTTCCGAAATCGAACCTTAATTGTTTTGGATAAAGTTCACTCCGGGCCGGAATCGAACCCGAAACCTAGCGCTTACAAGGTAGACGCGCTACCTTTGCAAGCTAATTGTTCTGGCAGTAAGGGGCTTTAACCGGGACTGAACGTTTGGACGCGAGCTGATTTCTGTCACACTGGACTGCAGTCCGGGACTGAGCGTCTAAACGGCCCTTTAATGGTAGGTTTACACGCTCAACCCATTTGCACATACTGTCTTGTGCAAACCGGTTTGCATAAGTGAATCGTATCGTGTGAACACAGGCTTGAAATTTGCACACGCCAAAAAAACTGTTTCTAGGTTCCTCTCACGGAACAAACCGGCTTACACAAGCCAGTTTGCGCAAATGGCTTGGGCGTGTAAACCAGCCATTACTCAGACTCAGTTGGATAGTTTCCCTTACCTCTGATGTCCGTTTTGGAGTTCTGCAAGTAGTTCTTGAGAAGAAGGACGAAGTTGAGGTCCATAAAGAAAGTGCACACATACCAAGCCACCCAAGGGGTCATGAAGAACGCCCGATGGAGCCATTTGGCCGATGGCCGCTCCGTAAAAAGGCCGAAAATTTGGTACAGCTTGATGCTGCTCTCGAAACAGCGATAGCGATCGGAGGAGGATGTGGGTTGCATGATTGTAATGGGGTTTACGCCTTTCAAGGAGGATAAAAATTAGGTATTCTGCAAGAAAAATAGTGGTATTACTTAGACTTAGGTTAGATTCGGAAGTGTTTTTCGCTGTACGAAGGAGTCTAAGGTCCAGGCCACAAAGTGAGTTTGAACTCTGTTTAGGTTTAACTCTACCTTTCAGATTAAGCAATCTGATTATTTTTTTTTTTTTTAGCCGGTCTGATTTCTTAAAGCGAGATTAAAGTTTGTACCTAAACGGAGTTTAAACTCACTTTGTGGCCCCCGGGGGGTAAAAAACAATTCTGCAAGTGAAAATTGTAGCTTCTTCTTGTGTCATCGGAAATTACTGTTGGAATGATGGAACTGAAACTAATCCTCAACTAGGGAGGTTAATTATTTTACTTTCGAAAGAAAATGTTGAAAAAATTGGGAAATTTTAAGAATTGCCTAAAAGTTTTGTACATAAAAAATTAATTAGGCACGTCTTTTCACATAAAAAAGAAAAGGAATAAACTTTTGAATAGTACATAATAGTAAAAAACTTTTTTTTTTTTTTTTTTTTTTTTTTTTTTTTTTTTTTTTTCTTTTTTTTCGCATGCCACGCCACTGGTAAAGGTCAAATCCAGTTACCCACCATACTCAACGGTGTTTAACTCGAGTTTTCTAAACAGTTAAATATGTACATTATTCAATTGTTTCTCTCTATGTTTCAGATCGATTCGAATTATGTAGGCGTACCTCCGGCTGTCGAAGTTACCATCAGTAATTTGAATGATAATATTGATAAGGGGTTTCTTTTTGATATGGTAAGACCTCTTTCCTTCCTCTCCATCAAAATATGTATTTTCAATGTATCTGTTGATAAAGAAAAAGGTGGCGTGAACATCACACAACTTTCTATTAATTGCGAAACTGGCAAAAAAAGATCATTTCGGATTTGCAAAAAATTCGACCAAAAAATTAAAGTATCGAAAAATAAATGAAAATAAAATCTTAATCCGGGTTATTACTCATAGGAAAGTTTTGTTTTTGTATTTTATTTTATTATAATTTTTCTTTATTAATTGACCAATTCACTCCTTCCCTCTTTTAGGTTCACAAGTTCGGTCCAATTGAAGAGCTTCGTATTTTCTATCACCCTCTCACCAACAAACATCTGGGCCTGGCCCGAATCATATTCAAATCCGTGAAGGCAGCCGCAGCCTGTGTGGATAAACTGGGCAATACTTCTGTGATGGGCAAAGTCCTTCGGGTGTTTCTAGACGCTTTCGGTAAGTATTGGTCTGATCGAGGGTTTAAGTTTATCATCACGAACCTCATACCTAGCGCTTACAAGGCAGACGCTCTACCCTCCAAGCTAACTAGACTGGCATAAGTTCACTTTAAAGTATGCTTGGACTCAGATTGAGGGCCTTATAATCAAAAGAAAGACCACTAAAAGCCTGTTCCCACTTGTCGTGAGTTTCATCCGATTTTTTTAAATTCCAATTACACACAGCACGATTCCCCCCCCCCGAACCGAACGACAAAAAATGTCCTTGTAGGCAGTCAATGTAATTTAAAGGAGAGTGTTCCCACTACACACGATACGATTTTTCCCCCTTAGATTTCCCACTACACACGACACGACTTTTTTCTCGAATGACAAGTGGAAATGGGCCCTTACCTCTAAAGTCCCCTTGTTATATTCGTTTCTTTTTTCTTCCAGGGGAGGAGTGTACGAAAATGTTCGAGGAACTGACAGACACCAAGAAGCCCGAGCCCCCCGCGCCCATTGCTCCGTCCGCCCCTGATGTGCCGGAGGATAAGTCTGCCCCCTCCGCCCCTGGGGAGAGAGACAGGGACGATGCAACTAGTACTGCCTCCTCTTGTGAGTATAGTGGTTCCAGTTACCCTGGTTTATAGTAAAATATTCTTTCTAATGTTACCCCGTGAGGTTCAAGTCACCCTTGTATACGGTAAAATGTTTTTTTTTAGTGTTTCACCGCGGTTTTTACTAAAAAAAAAAAAAAAAAAAAAAAAGGGTGTGGGTTCGCGGGCGATCGTATTACACCCTGAGATGTAATAATAATAATAATAATAATAATAATAATAGCCACTGACTTGAAAGGTAAGGTCCACTAGGCGAGGTTAACGCCGGAGGGCGTTTCTACCACCTAACCTTTAGAGCTCCATTATTATGTGGGTCAAAATCCTCAAATAAATGGGAAAAACCTGAGTGCGGATAACGCGAGTGATTCCATGAACCTCGGATGGTGACAGTCGTAGCCTCAGCACTCATGATTCATACTAAGGCGAGCGTCTGACCTCTCTATACGAGGCAGGTTAAGTTATACTAGTGTATATGGGTATACAGATAGTAAAAGGTTTATACTCTAATCAGTATAAGTATTCCAATGCATATTTCTGTGTTAGACCTCATTCAGGAAAGAGGGCCGAAAAGGGTCCGAATGGTTCCGAAATGGCATCATGAAAATATTCATACTTCCTTATTCCTGGAAATATGAAAATTTCCTTTATTTGTTGAAACATTTTCCTCTGAATGTTATCAAAATAAGACCTACCGCTTGGGAGTTACGGCGAAACAAAGAGACAAAAACTTAGAATCGCCCGGAGCGAACTTCATCCTAAACAGATAGGGTTCGTTCTCGGAACTACTGGCTTTCTCCTATCCTGTCTTCATTTTCTCTTCGATGTCGGGACGATAAAACCTCTGTTGTAGTTCCCTCTATCAAACCTCATATAAAAAAAAAGAACAAACTAAATGCAAAATCATCGAGATGAATTTGATGGATTTCGAACCTTCGCGATTGCCAGGAATTGTCTATTCCATAATTTTCCTAGACTTGATAAAACCTAAATCTCACTTAGTTCGTTGAATGATTGTTTCAGCTACCACTGCCAGTTCGTCAGCTCATAGCAAATCGCACCACTCGAATAGTTCCAAGTCTCACCACCAGGTTCCCTCTACACCCTCACACCATCCTCCTGCCCCCCACGGTAAGTTTCCCTCTTAGTAGTGTAATAGAAAGTCGTGGTACGTTCACACTCTTTTACTCTCCATTCGCCATTCGATGACTAGTTATGAAGGTATGCAGTTCAATTCAATTATTTTTATTGTTGAACTACATGATAGTATGTTAACGATATTTATACACACTCGCCTGTTCACATTAACCTTAGCCAGAGGTCGCGGGATCGAATTTTTTTCCGGCTCTATGCTTTGAGTTTGGGTGCACTCAGCCTCGTGAGGACAATTGAGTAGCGACGAGTGACTCTATTCGAGTAGCGACCAGCAATGCTGTGATAATGTGATATCCACTATCTATCTATCTATAGTATCAATCCTGGGATTGGTTGGCAAGTTCTCTCCATTTGACTCTGTCTAGTGCCCATTCTTTCATCTCGGTGTAAGTTCTGGTACCGGCGTATCCCATGATCTGATCCATGTATCTGATATCCACTAAAGTAGATAGATAGATATATACTTTATTTGTAATAAGAATTGTTACAATTGGTTTTGTGGTTGGCCAAAAAATAAATTACAATTAACATGATATCCACTTTTTTTTTTAAGAGGTTTGACCGAGGGAACTGTAACTGCTATGGTCTTATCGTCCCGAAATCGAAGAGAGAAGGGAGACAGGATAGGAGAAAGCCAGCCGTTCCGAGAACGAACAATATCCCATCAGGATAAAATCCGCCCCGGGCGGGAATTGAACCCGCGGTGTAGCGCTTACAAGGCAGACGTACTACCAACTAAGCTAACTAGGCTGGCTGAAAATAATCAAATCTGTTAATTTTACTTTCCTTATCCTATAAGATTTTCATTTTTTATTTTAATAAATCTATTTTAAAAGGGGCGCGACTTCATGTGCCCCCCTTATCCTATAGGAAGGAAAGTAATGTAATTTGTATGTCTTTCTTTAAGTGGCAGGGTTCTCCTAGAGGAGCTCTTCCACTCAACTACTGACCCTTTCTGTTCACAGGCGAAGAGGCCTACTATCACGGAGGCCCACCCAGCTCTACCTCCTCCTCTCTCCCCTCCACGCCGCTCTACCCCTACCACCACCCCTACCCGCCACCCATCATCCACCCCTCCCCCATGGCTCCCCCCTGGGGGGGCGACCCTTCTAGTCAACCGGCCCCCCCGCCCCCACCCCAGACAAGATGGCGAAGGGAGGAAGAGAAGGAGGAGGGGGAGGAAGAAGAGGAGGGAGGGGGAGAGGTGGAGGAGGAGGAGGAGGAGGGGAAGAAGGTGGATTTGGACACGCGGATAGAGATGGTGCTGAGAGGGGAGTGGAATTTTTTTTGCTCACCTTTAAAAAAAAAAAAAAAACTAAAAAAACCTTTGAACTATTCGGTCCACCATAAAGGTTGCGGGAATAATGCTGGAGGAGCCAGAAGGAAAAGGTGACTTTTTAGAAGGGTGTTTGTGATCTCACCCACTTTTTAGGCCGACAT
Organism: Diaphorina citri; assembly: GCF_000475195.1. Taxonomy (NCBI): domain Eukaryota; kingdom Metazoa; phylum Arthropoda; class Insecta; order Hemiptera; family Psyllidae; genus Diaphorina; species Diaphorina citri. The sequence goes on along the minus strand of NW_007377477.1, from coordinate 254,698 downwards.
CTGTTGATATGTGATACCTACCTTTTTTTCTTTCTCAGATTCGGGTTTTTGTGGGCGGTGGGGGGGGGGGGGGTTGGACATTATGAAATGGGGGACTTGAGTTTCTAATGAAATTCCTGTGTGCGGAGTCCACTGTGTAGGACTAATTGCGGCCCCATTGTACACAACAAGCTAGCCGCCTTACTCGCCATTTAACCTGTCAATGGAGCTCTAAGGGTTAGGTGGTAGAGAACGCCTAAGGCGTTAACCTCGCCTAGTGGTTGCCTTCCACTCAAGTTATTATTATTATTATTATTAAAAAAAAAAAAAAAAAAACGGGAGTAGTAGGATTAAGCGCGAATTTGAAGGACTGACTTAAAATTATAATCCTACCTGCTCTAATTCCCCCCCAGGCAACAAAATCAACGTGGGCGGGATACCCATCTCGAGCGAAGAAGAAGACGAGCCCCATCACCACAAGCACCACCACCGGGAACGGCACAATTCCGCGACGAAAAAGGACCGTCGCGGTTCTTGGAACGAAACGCCCCTGCCGCCGGGCGTCGATGAGGAAGAAGAGGAAGAGACGGCCGACGGGCCCCTGTCTGTGCCGCCGTCTCCGTTTCTCTCGGAGGAGATCTATTTGAATTGCTTCAAGCGGGCGATTGAGATGGCTCTCGAGGCGAGAGAAAGGGAGGAGCGGGAAGCGAAAGGGTACCTCGAGAAGGAAGGTGAGATTTTCTAACCATAGATACTTTTCATCTACATACTATTTCCTTTATTTGTTGAAACATTTTCCTCTGAATGTTATCAAAATAAGACCTACCGCTTGGGAGTTACGGCGAAACAAAGAGACAAAACTTAGAATCGCCCGGAGCGAACTTCATCCTAAACAGATAGGGTTCGTTCTCGGAACTACTGGCTTTCTCCTATCCTGTCTTCATTCTCTCTTCGATGTCGGGACGATAAAACCTCTGTTGTAGTTCCTTCTATCAAACCTAGGCGAGAGAAAGGGAGGAGCGGGAAGCGAAAGGGTACCTCGAGAAGGAAGGTGAGATTTTCTAACCATAGATACTTTTCATCTACATCCTAAATAATAATAATAGTGCCTATTTATACTGCTCGCATGGGACTGAAAAGTCCCTTTACTCCAGTAGTAGGCTACTACTACTACTACTATTATTGTGGTCAAATTCTCAAATTATATTGAAGATAAATATTTTGAGATATCTTGAAGAGAATGGAATAATATTATTGTTTAGGGCATATTATACCCATTGTTTATGAGTGATAGGACTGAAAAGTCCCTTTACTCCAGCAGTAGGCTACTACTATTATTGTGGTCAAATTCTCAAATTATATTGAGGATTCCATACTTCGGCTGGGATTGAACCCACGCCCTCCTGTTTACCAGGCGAGCGCCTTGACCACTACACCACCGAGGCAGGCTAAATTGAATATTTCAGGTCTCAGCCAACTTGGCGTTTTTTAGGAATAAATTAAAGACCTGAGAAAAGATTTACGATATTAACTCTTTGGTTTTCCTTGGTATTTATTGGGGTTGTACTTGATGCAGAAGAAAAGGAAAGCCCCCGTTCTAGGCAAACTAACGATTGCCTGACGTGACGGGTTTTATCGTAACAACTTCGTTAGAAGATGTTTTGATAGAGGGAACTGTGACTGTAAAGGCTTGTTTCATCCGATTTTTTTTTCTTTTTTTTCTGAATGCCCTGTAGGCAATGTAAGGTTAATGAGAGTGTTCCCACTACGCACGACACGATTTTTTTTTCTCGAACGACAAATGGGAACGGGTCTTTGAGGTTTTATCGTTCCGAAAGCGAAGAAAGGAAGACAGGATAGGAGAAAGCCAGCCGTTCCGATAATGAACCATATCTGTTAAGAATAAAATCTCCGGGCGGGAATCAAACCGCGACCTAGCAATTACAAGGTAGACGCGCTACCCTCCAAGCTAACTAGGCCGGCCCGATAGGAGAAAGCCAGCGTTCCGAGAACGAACTTTATCTGTTTAGGATAAAATCTCCTCTTGTTTTTTCCCCCCAGATGTACCTACATTTCGGGGAGCTATTCTCTCCTAGCCTTAATCTTCTGTACTTTAATCGGCTAATGAAACTTGTTCCTTTAATTTAACTTTTTTTAATTTAAACAGGTCTTAATTATTGTTCCATAAAATGTAATGTTATTACCAATCAAATATACCAAATTTCATTTCTCTACGACAAACCGTTCTTGAGATATTTTGTTCACAACATTCTACTTTTTCCCATTTAAACCTGTACGTACGTTACGTACGTACGTACGTAACGTACAGACCATGGGCTAAAAACCACTTTTTTGGAATCAGGGGACCCCAAAACGGATATTTCCACTCATTTCCCGATTTTGAAAATTTGGACCGATTGCAATACTTTCATTACTAGTATAGCTCGCTATACTGTAGTAATAGAAAGTAAAAAAGAACAAACTAAATGCAAAATCATCGAGATGAATTTGATGGATTTCGAACCTTCGCGATTGCCAGGAATTGACTATTCCATAATTTTCCTAGACTTGATAAAACTTCAATCTCACTTAGTTCGTTGATGAAGCGGAATACCAACAAATGAATGATTGTTGAATGATTGTTTCAGCTACCACTGCCAGTTCGTCAGCTCATAGCAAATCGCACCACTCGAATAGTTCCAAGTCTCACCACCAGGTTCCCTCTACACCCTCACACCATCCTCCTGCCCCCCACGGTAAGTTTCCCTCTTTGTAGTGTAATAGAAAGTCGTGGTACGTTCACACTCTTTTACTCTCCATTCGCCATTCGATGACTAGTTATGAAGGTATTCAATTCAATTATTTTTATTGTTAAAATACATAATAGCATGTTAACAATATTTATACATACTCGCCTGTTCACATTGATCTTAGCCAGAGGTCGCGGGATCGAATTTTTTTCCGGCTCCCGGCTCTATGCTTCGAGTTTGGGTGCACTTAGCCTCATGAGGACAATTGAGTAGTGACGAGTGACTCTACTCGAGTAGAGACCAGCAATGCTGTGATAATGTGATATCCACTATCTATAGTATCAATCCTGGGATTGGTTGGCAAGTTCTCTCCATTTGACTCTGTCCAGTGCCCATTCTTTCATCTCGATGTAAGTTCTGGTATCGGCGTATCCCATGATCTGATCCATGTATCTGATATCCACTAAAGTAGATAGATAGATATATACTTTATTTTTATTTTTTTCCTCGCTAGGCGCTTTAACACTATTGTGTCGTTCGCGCTTATCTTCTTTATTTTTTCATTCTTTAGTTTAATTTATATTTCATTGTTTATTGATAAGTAGAATTCTTTTATTTTTAATTTCATATATTTGGTGACCAACCTCAGTGGTGTAGTGGTTGGCGCGGTGGACTTCGGATCTGGAGGTTGGTGGTTCGAGTCCAAGTCAAGTCATAAAATTTAGCGTAGTGCATTAAGCAGGGAACGACATTTGTGACAAACATTTTTGCTTAACACAATTCAAATTGATTTCTTTTATTCATGTACTTTTCATTTTCAATTTCTTTCAGTTCATCTGTTAGTTCATTCAATAATTTTGGTCTTTGGTGTGTTTTGTTCAGGTCCTGCAAAGCCAGGTCCTTAACGTAGGTGTTCCCCCGCAGGGAGTGCCCCTTGGGCCCCAGCTTCATCTGCCGCCTCATTTGCATCACCTCTATGCCCCCCACCCGGGGATACTGCTCGCATAGGACTGAAAAGTCCCTTTACTCCAGCAGTAGGCTACTACTATTATTGTGGTCAAATTCTCAACTTATATTGAGGTTAAAATTCCACACCTCGGCTGGGTTTGAACCCACGCCCTCCTGTTTACCAGGCGAGCGCCTAGACCACTACACCACCGAGGCAGGCTAAATTGAATATTTCAGATCTTAGCCAACTTGGCGTTTTTTAGGAATAAATTAAAGACCTGAGAAAAGATTTAGGATATTAACTCTTTGGTTTTCCTTGGTATTTATTGGGGTTGTACTTGATGCAGAAGAAAAGGAAAGCCCCCGTTCCAGGCAAACTAATGATTGCCTGAAGTGGCGGGTTTTATCGTAACAACTTCGTTAGAAGATGTTTTGATAGAGGGAACTGTGACTGTAAAGGCGCGTTTCATCCGATTTTTTTTCTTTTTTTTTTCTGAATGCCCTGTAGGCAATGTAAGTTAAATGAGAGTGTTCCCACTACGCACGACACGATTTTTTTTTCTAGAACGACAAATGGGAACGGGTCTTTGAGGTTTTATCGTTCCGAAAGCGAAGAGAGAAGGAAGACAGGATAGGAGAAAGCCAGCCGTTCCGATAATGAACCATATCTGTTAAGAATAAAATCTCCGGGTGGGAATCAAACCGCGACCTAGCGATTACAAGGCAGACGCGCTATCCTCCAAGCTAACTAGGCCGGCCCGATAGGAGAAAGCCAGCGTTCCGAGAACGAACTTTATCTGTTTAGGATAAAATCTCCTCTTGTTTTTCCCCCCCAGATGTACCTACATTTCGGGGAGCTATTCTCTCCTAGCCTTGAATCTTCTGTACTTTAATCGGCTAATGAAACTTGTTCGGGTAAACTGTACATTTCTCGAGCCTCGGTCCGTTAATTGGGGTTGTACTTGTTGCAGATGAAAAGGAAAGCCCCCGTTCCCGGCAAACTATCACCCAAGTCCAAACGAGTTAGAAAATCTACCGAGGATGCCAGCAGTAGCTCTAGTGAAGAAGAAGGACTTATCAAAGGTAAATAGAAGTCAAATCAAATTTTAAAATCGCTGACGATGCGGTTAAAATAAGGTGAAAGCGGTTCTCATCAAAAACAACTCGATCTTACCACAGAGATCATTTCAGAGTTAGAGAAATACTGGCCTGTGTAAATCAAATGGGTGATTTCAAAGAAATCCCTGGACAAGTGTCCGATTCCCACAACATGGACGATTTGGACGACAAAATGTCCCTGGCCAGTCTGAGTAGTGGTGACGAAAAGATCCAGGAGGTAATAACAATAATCTTCTCTTGGAGGGTTTCAGCAGTCATTATATATAAGTTCTGTGGACCAACTTGAAAATGAGAACCAAAAGGTATTAATATTTTACAGAACTTCAAAATTTTGGTTCATTAGTAAATTAAATGCCTACATGTTTCGGAGGGGCTCCCTCCATCTTCAGGGCTTTACAAACACTTAAACTACGAGGTACACAGAATACAGAAAAAGACTAGAGAAAAGATCACAGAAATAGGGTAGGTATAAAGTTAAACATATGAAAATATGAAGAATATAAATCTGGAGATAAAATTCTTTGGAAAGACATGGTTTTGAATTCCCGTGTACAGACGGGGTCGGCGTTTTTAATCAGCCTCTCAATCAGCCCTAACTAGAGTGATTGCTTTGGGCTGACATTTGGTTTTGGTTTTGGCTACAAATTTTACGAGTGGATGCCCTTCGCACTAAATCTTTGCTATTTTTTTTAGCAAGGGGAATTCAGGCTTTAATTTCCCGGGCACAATTCGACTGAGGCGCTTCTTGAAAATACCCGGGTATTTATAAAAATTGGGTATTTACCCAGGTAAATACCCGGGGTATTTACCCCAAAAATAAGTACCCGGGTATTTACTCGTACCCATCACTAGTACCTTGTAAATGAATGGGTAAAAGGTAGAGCGGACTAAGTCAAAATCGACTTTCTAAGTTACCTAAGATATCGTTGGAAAGAGCGTGAAAAGATCTACTTTTCTATATTGGTCGCGAACTTCACTTTAGTGTTTTATTGAAATGAGAGCATAAACAAAATGGCTATCTAGCTCTATTTAAACTTTGACTCCATTTATCTCAAAACTCTTTTTTTGGACTTGGTCCGCTCTGCCTCTTAGCCATTCAAGTGGTGTAAATGGTCCGTTGTATAGAAGGGGAAAGATCCCGCAGTCTAAACAAGGTCTTATATATTTCATAGGTAAAGTTTACAAATAAGTATATAAACCTTGCTTAACTTCAAAAAAAAAAACTCCCTGTTTAAAGTCCCCCAGCTAGACTAAGCTAAGCAGGAGGTAATAATAAATATAATATGGAAATATTTTTTATCACATTAACAATAAAATTTTCTTTTTTAATAAATCCCTGTAAGTACTTGAGTACTTTTAGGGGATTCTTCTTTCTTGCTGCATTATTTCTTATCTTCTTTATTTTTTCATTCTTTAGTTTAATTTATATTTCATTGTTTATTGATAAGTAGAATTCTTTTATTTTTAATTTCATATACTTGGTGACCAACCTCAGTGGTGTAGTGGTTGGCGCGATGGACTTCGGATCTGGAGGTTGGGGGTTCGAGTCCGAGTCAAGTCATAAAATTTAGCGTAGTGTATTAAGCAGGGAACGACATTTGTGACAAACATTTTTGCTTAACACAATTAAAATTGCTTTCTTTTATTCATGTACTTTTCATTTTCAATTTCTTTCAGTTCATCTGTTAGTTCATTTAATAATTTTGGTCTTTGGTTTGTTTTGTTCAGGTCCTGCAAAGCCAGGTCCTTAACGTAGGTGTTCCCCCGCAGGGAGTGCCCCTTGGGCCCCAGCTTCATCTGCCGCCCCATTTGCATCACCTCTATGCCCCCCACCCCGGTGCCCCGTTGTACCCCGGCCCCTTTTGGCCGCACCCGACCTTTGTGTTTCATCCTGGGGGCGCCCCAACCCCTGTGGGACGACAGGTAACCCCCCGCACGGGGAGAGAGGTTTTGGTTGTTTCTTCCTTGATGTTCCTGAGATCTTGCTTGTATTCCTTGTCCTAGACCTAGATATTCCTGAAATGTTCCTGAGATCTTCCTCTCCTTCTCATCTTCGGATATTCCTGCTTCTCTCCCTCGCGTTCTCTGATATTCCTGCTTTATTCTAATATCCTGCTTCTCTCCCTCTTGGAGCATTCCTCATTCCTGGGATTTTATGTATCTTCCCCTGTCTAAATTTTCTTGTTTCCGAATTAGAATTTTCTGGTTCCTCTTCTGTTAATGAACATCCTGTTTATCTTTTGTGAGTTGAAATTCTTGACTCATATTTAAATACTACTCCTGCTCACTACTTTTTTTTAAAACATTAATAAATATAATAATTAAGAACTAGGTACAAAGTATAGTTGAAACAAAGTACCTATTAGAAATAACTAAATAAAATCGGCACTGGTGATTGGTGGTTCGAGTCCAAGTCGAGCTATGAAATTTTGAGTCCAATACAAAAGTCACAGGCATTTTTGGTGATTGGTGGTTCGAGTCCAAGTCGAGCTATGAAATTTTGAGTCCAATACAAAAGTCACAGGCATTTTTGGTGATTGGTGGTTCGAGTCCAAGTCGAGCTATGAAATTTTGAGTCCAATACAAAAGTCACAGGCATTTTTTTTTTTTTTTTTTTTTTTTTTTTTCATTAAATAGCTTATTTTACTAATTTTTCATACTTAACACAGTTGAAAGTCCAAATGTTGACTATGAATTTATTATTTTAATGTTAATATTGCAGGTACCCTCACTGGCAATGCCAGTACATCACGGAGGCCCTCACATGCCCCCTACACTCCAAAGTGTGGTGATGCCCGTACAACCCCAACAGCAAACCCCCTCTGATCCTTCCCTCACACCTCAAGTACAAATTACCAAGTACGTATAAGGACGGGACCACAATGAGTTAAAACTTCTTTTTTTTTTTTTTTTAAAAAAAAAGAGATTTGATAGAGGGAACTAAAACTGCTAAGGTTATATCATCCCGAAATTGAAGAGAGAAGGAAGACAGGATAGGAGAAATCCAGTCGTTCGTGGTGATGCCCGTACAACCCCAACAGCAAACCCCCTCTGATCCTTCCCTCACACCTCAAGTACAAATTACCAAGTACGTATAAGGACTGGACCACAACGAGGTTAAACTTTTTTTTTTTGAAGAGATTTGATAGAGGGAACTATAACTGCTAAGGTTATATCATCCCGAAATCGAAGAGAGAAGGAGGAGAAAGCCAGCCGTTTCGAGACGAACCTTAATAGATTTTAAATTTGGCTTGAACTTAAACTCTTGGTTTAAGCATTACGATTGGTTGATTTAGAATTTCAATTTATATTTAGCGATCTGATGGACCAAAATTTTGAAATCAAGGTATCAGCTAGACCTGACAGACGGACCTTTTCAGCCGTACCTGTCGGGTCTACCTGATAGTGTGTGTGCTCATCAGGTATCAGGTCTACCTGATAGTGAGTGGCTGGCCTTAGGGAGGTTTTTTTTTCAATATTGAAATCTTACCCTAAGCTTAACTAACTTATCCTTCTAAGAGTTCTATATTTGATGCATACGCGGATCACATTGCAGTCTGCCCAAACACAACAAACAACGACAACATAGTATCCAAATGTTGGGACGCAAGGAGAAAAATGACATAATAGTCAATCTCAAGCATTAGATAACAACAACAACAACAACAACATATTTGATGCATACTTATTGTTAAAAATAAAGTAAAATTATTTCAATTCTATTCTGCCCTCAGTACCCTAGTGGATCGACTCAGCACCGAGCTCAAGCAGATTCTCAAGCGAGACATCAACAAGAAGATGGTCGAGAGTATCGCGTTCCCGGCCCTCGAGTCCTGGTGGGACCGGGAACTCCAGAAGCAGACGGAACCGACAGACCAGGACTCCCTAGTGGATCGACTCAGCACCGAGCTCAAGCAGATTCTCAAGCGAGACATCAACAAGAAGATGGTCGAGAGTATCGCGTTCCCGGCCTTGGAGTCCTGGTGGGACCGGGAACTCCAGAAGCAGACGGAACCGACAGACCAGGACGGGCAGAGTGCAGACCAGAAGGATAGCTTTGCGTTGGGCGGGTTCGGACTCGGCTTTCGGGCGACCATGCCGAAAATGCCTTCGTTCAGGGTAAGTCCACAGGCTGGGTACACAAAAAGGCCACGGAAAATCGATCATAACTTGAAATCGGTGTAGATTGGCTGAACTAAAGGTCTGAGAAACGCGACCTCTTTGTGAGCTTTTTTCAGTACATATTTGGTACTGAATAACGGATAACGGGTAAACTGTACATTTCTCGAGCCTCGGTCCGTTAATTGGGGTTGTACTTGTTGCAGATGAAAAGGAAAGCCCCCGTTCCCGGCAAATTGTCACCCAAGTCCAAACGAGTTAGAAAATCTACCGAGGATGCCAGCAGTAGCTCCAGTGAAGAAGAAGGACTTATCAAAGGTAAATAGAAGTCAAATCAAATTTTAAAATCACTGACGATGCGGTTAAAATAAGGTGAAAGCGGTTCTCATCAAAAACAACTCGATCTTACCACAGAGATCATTTCAGTTAATCCAGAGTTAGAGAAATACTGGCCTGTGTAAATCAAATGGGTGATTTGATGATTTCAAAGAAATCCCTTGACACTGTGTAAGTGGTAAGATCGGCTCTAAGTGAAGTAGATAAAGCTACCATCCCTCCCTCAATGTTAGGAATAGTCCCAAGATGTTCAACTTTCTTGGTGTTGGATTAGGAATAGTCCCAAGAAGTTTCAGCTTTCTAGGTACCGTATTTGATTTCTGGAACAGTACATTAATGGGTCTCGCTTTAATGTAATACTTGATATTCCATTTCTATTTTCAATTCTATTCTATTCTATTCTCAGGCTCGGATGATGAACTGGACACGGACACCACCTCGGGGCCCCAGCGCCCCTCCTCCCCTGCCCAACGCTCTCCCTCCCCCACCAAGTCTGTCTCCTCCAAATATTCCTCCTCCAGTGAACAAAGCTCCTCGTCCTCGAGTGAAGAGGAAGAGAGTGAGGACAGCGATGCGCCGACCGGTAATTGCTCTTTGCTTTCTCGATGTTTTTTTAGACTTAAACTGTCTTAGACCTTGTTCTAAAGGTGTGTCCAAAAATTGTCGACCGGCCATCGAGCCACATCGATCGACGGAAGCTCCTCGTCCTCGAGTGAAGAGGAAGAGAGTGAGGACAGCGATGCGCCGACCGGTAATTGCTCTTTGCTTTCTCGATGTTTTTTTTAGACTTAAACTGTCTTACTTAGACCTTGTTCTAAAGGTGTGTCCAAAAATTGTCGACCGGCCATCGAGCCACATCGATCGACGACCGTCGACTATGTGTGGACACACCTTAAGAAGCTGGATTGTATAAAATTGCATTTTGCACATTGATTTGCATATATTTGGTCGAATTTTTCAATGAAAATTAGGTACCTATGTATGTGAAATGGTGAACCTTTGTGGAATGGTACGTACTGCCTAAAACTTATTCCAAATTTTGCAAACTCAGTTTTGGCAGTAAGTCAATTTTAAAAATTTTAAACTAGCACACCTTAAGAAGCTGGATTGTATAAAATTGCATTTTGCACATTGATTTGCATATATTTGGTCGAATTTTTCAATGAAAATTAGGTAAATACCTATGTATGTGAAATGGTGAACCTTTGTGGAATGGTACGTACTGCCTAAAAGTTATTCCAAATTTTGCAAACTCAGTTTTGGCAGTCAGTCAATTTTAAACTAGTTTTTTTTACTCATCCGAAAAATTATTCCTTCCCCTTTTCAGTTCGGGACAGCAAAGCCCTCTCCCCGATTTCCGACGAAGACTTGCCCATCTCCGTGTCCCTCTCGAAGCGGCGCCGCCAAAGTGCCGACTCCGCCGTCAGCGGGAATCGAACCCCGGCCTCGCGGAAACCCACCAGCGCCGCCTTCGTGTACACACCTAGCGAAGATTCCGACAGCGAGCTGGATCTGGCGACCAAACAAAAAGAAAAAATTGACGCGAAGAAAGCGTTCGATAAAGTCAAGCGGGAGAAGAAACCGACCACGCCGCTCCGGAAAGGGAAGTTCATTTACAGCAGTAGTAGTAGTGACGAGGACGAATCTAAGGAGAAGAAGGAGGACGAAAAACGGCCGACGAAGGACGTCAAAGAAGATTCGACGGAGGTGTGCCCCAAGGATGTGTCCGTGGTCCTGGATAGGATTGATGTGGCGAAGGAGGAGGGGAAGGAGAGGAAGAAGAAGGAGAAGGAAGAAGAGGAGAAGAAGAAGGAGGAAGAGGAGAGAGTGCCCACCCCGCCCACGCCTGTGCTGGATGTGGAGGATGACAAGGAAGATGGAGAAATTGAGTAAGTAGAACGGTTAGGGGGAATAGTACCTTGTGAAATGTTCCTGAGATCTTCCTCTCCTTCTCATCTTCGGATATTCCTGCTTCTCTCCCTCGCGTTCTCTGATATTCCTGCTTTATTCCAATATCCTGCTTCTCTCCCTCTTGGAGCATTCCTCATTCCTGGGATTTTATGTATCTCTCCCTGTCTAAATTTTCTTGTTTCCGAATTGGAATTTTCTGGTTCCTCTTCTGTTAATGAACATCCTGTTTATCTTTTGTGAGTTGAAATTCTTGACTCATATTTTAAATACTACTCCTGCTCACTAATATCAAAGGTAAATAGAAGTCAAATCAAATTTTAAAATCGCTGACGATGCGGTTAAAATAAGGTGAAAGCGGTTCTCATCAAAAACAAGTAACGCTCGATCTTACCACAGAGATCATTTCAGTTAATCCAGAGTTAGAGAAATACTGGCCTGTATAAATCAAATGGGTGATTTCAAAGAAATCCCTTGACACTGTGTAAGTGGTAAGATCGGCTCTAAGTGAAGTAGATAAAGTTACCATCCCTCCCTCAATGTTAGGAATAGTCCCAAGATGTTCAACTTTCTTGGTGTTGGATTAGGAATAGTCCCAAGAAGTCTCGGCTTTCTAGGTACCGTATTTGATTTCTGGAACAGTGCATTAATGGGTCTCGGTTTAATGTAATTTAGACTGCGAGAGTAAAGGGACTTTTCAGTCCTATGCTGGTAGTATAAACAAGGTATATTCTATTCTATTCTTATTGCCTCTATTCTTCAGGTTTCAAAGACGATCTCCATTCGGAAATCAGTTCCTCGGAGGACGAAACCCTCTCGCGGTCTGTCACTCAGGAGATCCGGAAGGCACTCAACTATTCCGATTCCCACAACATGGACGATTTGGACGACAAAATGTCCCTGGCCAGTCTGAGTAGTGGTGACGAAAAGATCCAGGAGGTAATAATAATAATAATCTTCTCTTGGAGAGTTTCAGCAGTCATTATATATTAAGTTCTGTGGACCAACTTGAAAATGAGAACCAAAAGGTATTAATATTTTACAGAACTTCAATATTTTGGTTCATTAGTAAATTAAATGCCTACATGTTTCGGAGGGGCTCCCTCCATCTTCAGGGCTTTACAAAACACTTAACTACGAGGTACACAGAATACAGAAAAAGATTAGAGAAAAGATCACAGAAAGAGGGTAGGTATAAAGTTAAACATATGAAAATATGAAAAATATAAATCTGATTCTTTGGAAAGACATGGTTTTGAATTCCCGTGTACAGACGGGGTCGGCGTTTTTCATCAGCCTCTCAATCAGCCCTAACTAGAGTGATTGCTTTGGGCTGACATTTGGTTTTGGCTACAAATTTTACGAGTGGATGCCCTTCACACTCAATCTTTAGCAAGGGGAATTCACGCTGGTATGCTCCCTGTTTAAAGTCCCCCAGCCAGACTAAGCTGGTCTAGACCAGGAGGAAATAATAATAATAATAATGATAATGATAATAATAATAACAATAATAACATTGAAGTATTTTTTATCACGTTTAACAATAAAATTTTCTTCTTGAATAAATCCCTGTAAGTACTTGAGTACTTTTAGGGAATTCTTCTTTCTTGCTGCATTATGAGGGGAAGGAGGAGGAGAAGAAGGAGAAGGAAGAAGAGGAGAAGAAGAAGGAGGAAGAGGAGAGAGTGCCCACCCCGCCCACCCCTGTGCTGGATGTGGAGGATGACAAGGAAGATGGAGAAATTGAGTAAGTAGAACGGTTAGGGGGAATAATACCTTGTAAATGAATGGGTAGAGCGGACTAAGTCCAAAAATCGACTTTCTGAGTTACCTATATCGTTGGAAAGAGCGTGAAAAGATCTACTTTTCTATATTGGTCGCGAACTTCACTTTAGTGTTTTAGTGTTTTTAGTGTTCAATAAATAAATAATTGAATTGAATTGAATTGAAATGAGAGCAAAAACAAAATGGCTATCTAGCTCTATTTAAACTTTGAATCCATTTATCTCAAAACTCTTTTTTTGGACTTGGTCCGCTCTGCCTCTTAGCCATTCAAGTGGTGTAAATGGTCCTTTGTATAGAAGGGGAAAGAAAAGTAGAAAGTAAATTCGGGCTCTTAGCGTTGATGTTAGGAAACCTCGGAACTGCATTCTTATTTTTCTTCGCCTTTTTCCGTGTAACTCAGAAAGTCGATTTTTGGACTTAGTCCGCTCTGCCTTTTACCCATTCAATTTTACTAGCACAACCCCCAAACTAAAATGCCAAGAGAACTTGGCATTTTGTCCGATGGAGGGAGTTGCATTAATACATAACAGAAGAATAATCAAGTAGAAAGTAAATTCGGGCTCTTAGCGTTGATGTTAGGAAACCTCGGAACTGCATTATTATTTTTCTTCGCCTTTTTCCGTGTAACTCGGAAAGTCGATTTTTGGACTTAGTCCGCTCTGCCTTTTACCCATTCAATTTTACTAACTCGATCCTCGCTTTGTCCCCCCCGTCCACAGTGACAAGAGTGATCGAGCCTGCTCCATTACACCCATTCCCTCCCTACCTCCCACCCCAGGGAGGGGCACCCTGTCCTCTAGCTGTGATGAAGAAGACTTGTCCCCCCCTAGGAATTTACCCATATTTTGCCTTTCTATATCACTAACCCCCCATTTTTCCCCCTCCACAGTGACAAGAGTGATCGAGCCCGCTCCATTACACCCATTCCCTCCCTACCTCCCACCCCAGGGAGGGGCACCCTGTCCTCTAGCTGTGATGAAGAAGACTTGTCTCTCGCTGTACGCACCAAACGGCTTACCAAGAAGCCGCGAATCAAAACCCCGCCTACCCCGGATATCAATACCGGTACGTATTAGTACGCTCCATTACACCCATTCCCTCCCTACCTCCCACCCCAGGGAGGGGCACCCTGTCCTCTAGCTGTGATGAAGAAGACTTGTCCCCCCTAGGAATTTACCCATATTTTGCCTTTTTATATCACTAACCCCCCATTTTTCCCCCTCCACAGTGACAAGAGTGATCGAGCCCGCTCCATTACACCCATTCCCTCCCTACCTCCCACCCCAGGGAGGGGCACCCTGTCCTCTAGCTGTGATGAAGAAGACTTGTCTCTCGCTGTACGCACCAAACGGCTTACAAAGAAGCCGCGAATCAAAACCCCGCCTACCCCGGATATCAATACCGGTACGTATTAGTATTAGTGGTTTATTTAGACTGTCGAATTAGGCCTTTATCTCGACAGTTTAATTTGCACCACTTTATTTAAGTATTTAAATTATTAAGTACAATATGGTAGGTACGTATCGTATGACCTGCCTCGGTGGCGCAGTGGTCCAGGTGCTCGGCTGGTAAACCAGATGGGCGCGAGTTCTATATCAGCCGAAGCTTTTTTTCCTTCTTCAAAGGCTTAGGTATACTTTTACTTTATTTGAGAACTAGTCGTTGACTTGTCCTTTGTATGGGATCAGTGCAGCGTAGATCATTTAGTATATCCAATGAAAATATTTAAGATCATTATTATTATTATTATTATTATTATTATTATTATTATTATTATTATTATTATTATTATTATTATTATTTTTAGTACCCAAAATTGAATATACTCTAATCGAGTCTAATCTATTCAATTTCAGGTCATCGAGTACGTGGGTCAAATGGTTCGCCCGTCTGTGGCGGACCTAAGGGAGCGCCAATACGAAGCTATCGGTATAGGGTCCTCCTATCTGTTCCGTATAGATCTGGATACCATTATAGATGCTACGCGATGTGGCAACCTGGCCCGGTTTATTAACCACAGCTGTAATGTAAGTACCCTGTCCGAAATTGGACTGAAAAGTCCCTACTTAAATAGAACTAAAAAGTGCCACCCTAGTTAGCTTGGTTGGCAGCGCGTCTGCCTTGCAAGCGCTAGGCCGCGGGTTCGATTCCCACCCGGGCCTGATTTTATCCTGAAAGAATAATGTTCGTTCTCGGAACAGCTGGCTTTCTCCTATCCAGTCTCCCTTCTCTCTTCAATTTCGGGAGGATAAGAGCTTAGCAGTTACAATTCCCTCTGTCAAATCTCTGTTTTGTTTTGTTAAAGTCTGGTAAATGAAGGTTACAATTGTCCTCACGAAATTGTAACCTTAATTTAAATTTTACCCCGATTTTCCTTTTCTTCCACAGCCGAACTGTTACGCCAAGATCATCACGATCGATTCGCAGAAGAAGATTGTCATCTACTCCAAACAGGCTATCAGCGTGAACGAAGAGATTACCTACGACTATAAGTTCCCTCTGGAAGATGACAAGATAGCCTGCTTGTGTGGCGCTCAGGGCTGTAGAGGCTTCCTCAACTAAGACTAGAAGAAGTGATCCCAGATTCGTATCCTTCTTCTTCCTATCCTCTGACTGTGATCCGAGACATAACTTGTGGAAGACAACATATTATTTCAACATAATATCAGGATACTTGTTGGAACATGTGGAATACATATTTGCAGGATCATGTGTCCATGTGTCTTACAACTTTGATTGAACATATGGAATACACAATTTACCTTGTAGGTATGGTATAACTTTATTTTGAACATGTGTTCGATAAAAAGTTTGGCATAAAATATGGAATAAATATTACCCATAGGAATACATATTTCAAAGAACAAAGAAAAAGGTAAACAAGTGTTCTACACATTTTGCTCAAAACATGGAATTTAGGCTACAGGTGGGTGATATAATCACTCTCTATTTATTGGTTAAAAGTTGAAATACATCACGCTATCCCATGTAGAATATGTACATATGTAAGGCGTTTTTTGTTCTGATGAATGATCTGTTTTCTTCGGTCGGAAGATATTCAAGAGGTTGATTATGCTCATGAACTAGCGATTTTTTTTTTTATTATTATTATTATTATTATTTTTTATCATGTTTTATTTTCTGTTCAATCCAAATCTGACCAGATGAGTTATTTAAAAAATCAGACCATATTCAGACCTATAAAAAACGCCTATAGTAAAAAAAGACTGTTGTTTAACCTATTTGATAAATAAGTCTGTGTATAAATAATTCTAAAAACTACGCGGGTCCTAGATTTCTATTTGGAAATTGGAAGGTATTATAGGATATAATTATTAGATAGAAGCTTATCTATGATCTCTTATTGGCCGGGACCACGGTCTGAATTTGAACTCGGTTTAACTCTTTCACCTCGAAAGGGACAATGCGTCCCACAGAGACATGAACTTTAATCATCTCAGATCTATGAAAAAAAAATCCGTTCTCAGTGTTTTTCAAATGTTTCTTTTGTGATCTAAGACGTCAGTAAAATTAACTTGGCTAACTTGTCTGGTTTTTTCTCCATAAGTCCATATCGATTTTTTTTCAATGGTCCTAGGACCTAGGAGGACATAAAACTTTGTAGAGGTCTTATATAGGGTGCGGCGCGGTAATTACTTTTTTGAAACTTCGATTAAAAAAAGGCTGTTATTCTTAACTGATGTTTAATGCTGAATTATTATCAAGAAATGTTGGAAATTTGATTTTAGGTATGAAGGTCTAAAGAGTCCACCATTCAAATGACGACCGCCATTGACGATACACTCTGAAGGCGATTTCTGATATTTTGCTCTACTTTTCCAACATTGCAACAGGTATGCTGGTATGAATGTTAATAACCCCGTTAGGTTTCCTCAAATCCAAAGTTTACAATGATATTCTATGAACAATTGAAGAGTTTAAGCACAATATTTATCTCGAAACAGGCCGCATACCTGTTGCAATGTTGGAAAAGTAGAGCGAAATATCAGAAATCGCCTCCAGAGTGTCAATGGCGGTCGTCATTTGAATGGTGGACTCTTCAAACCTTCATAAAATCATATTTCCAACATTTCTTGATAATAATTCAGCATTAAACATCAGTTAAGATTAACAGCCTTTTTTTAACCGAAGTTTCAAAAAAGTAAATTACCGCGCCGCACCCTGTATAAAGCCCAAATAGTAATACCCAAATTTTTTCTGATCAGAAAAATTCAGAGATTCTTCCAAAAATGAAAGGGTTAACTTAAACCTCAGATTGTGGTTTCAGCTATGTACGTCTATCAGGCCTTTCTGTTTTCTTTCTTTCCGAATTACCAAGCTGGTGGCAAGTTTTGGAGATGCAATAAATTGTTTTTAATGATTTTAATACCGATTGAGATGTTCTGATTTTATTTTCACCCAAATGTATTTTTATCTTTGTATAGTATTAATAAAATGGGTGTTTAAACCTCGAAAATTGAAGTTTTGGTCGGAACCAAAACCTGAGTTTAAAAAAAAACCTTGGTTCAAAATATTGAATTTCACCAATATTTTTTCAGCTCCTAGATGGCCTGTTAAACTAACAACCTGTTAAGTTCCATTTGATTTGTATAGGCTTAACACGGTTGTTAAGCTAAAAGGCTTTTAAGCTAAAAGAAGGTTGGTGAAACCCACCCTAACTCTTCTTGGATTAAGCAATCTGATAGGCTAACGAGCTGGGCCCGTCCCTCCGGGAATATTTTAGCCCGTAGTTTATTTGATCGTCATTAAAGAAAATTAGTACCTATGTACCTACCTAATTTGTTTAATATTCAGTTTATTATTATGGATTTGATTTTTGATTTTACTTTCATATGGATCGAAAGGACAGTTTGGCGTCCAAATGTAGTCTGATTAGCGTTATCCAGGGTGCACCAACGTGGAGGAGGACTACTCACACCCCAAAACACTTAGTCCAGAAGCTGTTGCCTGGCTAAAGAGTTTACCTCTATAAGTAGATAGAAGTGTTATTATTTCTTTTGTTTTTGTTAAATGTTCCTTTGTTCTGTATTCTATGTATATCCTTTGAAAAAATAAAACGTCCATACGATAAATAATAATAAAAAGTGCAGCGTAAGAGGCATGACTTGAAGGTCCACCATTTCGAAGCAGGAAGGAATGTGACAATTTCAAGTAACCCATGTCACTCTCAGTACTCTTCTTAACAACCACATAAAAATTCATCCAAATTGGTTGAGCGTTTTCTCGTGAAAAGACTTTTTTTAACATGGATTAAAATTTACCCCCATTTTTGTGTTTCACAGAAGCGGAGGCAGTCTCCCCACCTCCCGTCCTGGACTTTGTCAAATCTCCCTCGCCTGTGTCATCGGGTAAGCATCGAGTCCAATGGAATAGCACAATTTTTTTCCTCCTGTTTTATTTATGGCCACGGGTCCGATTCCCCCCCGTCGTGGATTTTATCCTGATCGGATGATGTTTGTTCTCGGAACGGCTGGTTTTCTGCTTATCCTATCCTGTTTTCCTTCTCTCTTCAATTTCTACAGATAAGACCTTAGTAGTTACAGTACCTAAGATCTATCGAACCTTTGTTTTTTTTTTTTTCTTTTTTTCTTGAAGATTATATCGATTTAGAAATAGATTTAAATATTTATTTATTTTTACACAATTTAGCGACATAAGTAGGCCATTTGCGGAGATTTAAATATTTAAAACGCTAAAATTTTCATTTCTAAAAATCATTTCGTTCTATTCTAAAATTTCCAGAGTTCATGGCCATGGTGGACCACTCGTATTGCCGGCCCAAATCCTCGCCTTCGGAAGATGCCGAGTCCCTTTCTGCCGCAGCTGCGCCTGACGAAAACATCATGGCGCACGATCACGGCTACTTTGGCGGCCCGCCACCGCCGCGACCGGCCGGCCCTAAGCCGCAGTTGTCGGCCCAGGCGCGCGTTAAAACGAAAGAGGCCGTGCGAAGGCCGAGCAGTGAGAATAAGGAGAACAAGAAGGCTCGTCTGGAGGCCAAGCAGGAGAAGAGGGAGAAGAAGGAGGAGAGGAGGAAGGAGCGAGAGAGAGGTGTTAGGTAAGTGGATTTTATCTATAGTATCTTAGGCCTAATTTATTAGAAGTCGATATCCGATAGGTATGGGATTTCTAAGTTCCTACGCAAAGATAATACCTACTCGTAAATTTATTTTGTCCAGAAATGTGTTTTGTCGCCTGTTCCTCTCGAACAGTTGTCCATTTTAATGACTGGGAAAAAAATGTTCAGCACTTAAAGTAAAGTGTTTCAGTAATAAATACGTAGCAAACAAAAGAAGTTTTTTGCAGCCATTTCCAAAAACCTACCTAAATTGTATTTTATTTATTATTTTATTTTTACAAGTATGTATTGTGTATCTACTTTACAGGGCATCTTATCAGAAGCGTGATATGAAGACAGAGATGGAGCTCATGTTCAGTTTCCTAACGCGAGGTAAGTTATTACCACCCTTTAGAGGAGGGGTTCCCAAACTGTGGTCCGCGAGAAGATTTCAAGTGGTCCACGAGATGATCCCAAATCTGAGGTCAAAACACCGAAAAAGCCATTTTAAAAGGTCAAAAATTCAATTTTTATTTGCCTTTCTAATGAAAAAGTTCAAAGAGTCGTGTCTCCAAAGTTTACGAAATGCGCAGAAAAGCATGCGCACAAACAAGGAAGCGGGAGGAGTCATGTACTATGACGTCATCGCGTACAGAAGCGTATGCCTTGACGTTGATTTTTTTTTTAACGATCTACATATCTTCGAATCTAGAAGTCGTAAAAGAAAAGGTCCTTTGTTCCTCATTTTTTCTGCTCTTTGACTTAGAAACATCACCCAAGTAATCGAAACTGCTCTGTAGTTATTTTCTTCTAAATTACTCAAATGCATATCCTCTGTTTCTCAGGTATCGATGCGGAAGACATATCCTACATTCGTCGCTCCTACCAGGCCATGTTGGGTGATGACACGCTAGGCTTCTGGCTTAACGACACGCACTGGGTAGACCATCCGGTGACGTACCTGCCCAACCCGAAACCGCCCGCACATGAGCGCAAGAAGAAACGCGCGACGGACGAACTACATGTGCATGCCACCGGATGCGCGCGCACGGAAGGGTTCTATAAGATTGACTCGCAACAGAAAGCGCAGCATAAGGTGAGTCCATAAGTGACGGTTTAAGTATTGGTAACGAGTTTGATGCCCGAAAAACCCCTAAATTTTTGTTAATTATACCCATTAAATAAACGAGACCTTGTTTAGATTGCTGGGGTAAAGGGACTTTATAGTCTCACTCGAGCAGGATAAACAAGGTATATTCTATTCTAATAGTCACGTCAACAGTCAACTTTCTAATTTTCAATTTCTAGCATTTGAAACCAACCATTATTGAGATGTTTTGAAAAATCATACAATGCTACAGTTGGAAGGACACCCCTCGACTACATAAACCAGATCATGAGAGACATGAACGTGACGACATACTACGACCTGAAGAGGAAAGCAGAAGATCGAGAATCATGGTGTACTGCTGCAAACCAGCCCCTCGGCTGTTAACCAATGATGATGATGAACACAAAGAAACGACATTTATTTATTATATTTATAAATGAAATGAGTGACATCAAAGAAAACCCATGACACTGTGGTAACTCTCAGTGGTGAGATCAGATAGAAAAAAGTCCCTTCGCCCCCTTTACAACAACTGATGCCTAATTTCTCTCTCTTCCAGTATCATTTCGGCCAGACCATAGCTCAACAAATCGAGCGAGCCCAGCTCGAGGGCAAGGTAGCCTCGGCCTCGGTAGTGAAGCTCAAGGTGGGCTCTGCTTCAGCCTCTATATCGCGCGAGGCTAGATCTAACCAGAGGAGGCTCCTGACCGCTTTTGGAACCGCTACGGACTCGGACCTGCTCAAGTTTAACATCCTTAAGGTAAGAAAACGAGGCCCCAGATGAGTTCTTCTCTTTAGAGTGGAGCTATTCATCCTGTGCGAAAATCAGAATTTTAGGTCGAGATTCGTGTCTTTTGGGTCACTAAATTACTAGAAAAAAAGAACACTAGAAAGCGCCAGCCTAGTTAGCTTTATTGGCAAAGCATCTGCCTTGTAAGCGCTGGGCCGCGGGTTCGATTCCCGCCCGGGGCGGATTTTATCCTAAACGGATAATGTTCGTTCTCGGAATGGCTGGCTTTCTCCTATCCTGTCTTCCTTCTCTCTTCGATTTTGGGACGATAAGACCTTGGAAGTTACAGTTCCCTCTATCAAACCTCTTGGAAAACCTATGGATAACCAAAGAAATTTATCTATGGTCCAATTTATCTATGTAAAATCTATGTTCTTCGCTTTATTTCAGTTCCGAAAGAAACAGCTGAGGTTCGCCAAGTCTGCCATTCATGACTGGGGTCTGTTTGCCATGGAACCTATTGCTGCTGACGAAATGGTAAGTAACTTTTACGAAATGATGAGATTAGAATACAAATCAGGTAGAACCTACCTGTTTATATTTTGTAAATGACGTAGATTATTGTGAGAATAACGCTCATTTTCTTCCCAAGATTTATCAATTTTAAGAATATTGGTGAATTGGTCAAAGTAAACTTGTAGATATTTGACACCACAGATCACATGGATATCTAAATTTTTGTTGAATTTTCGATCCCCTAAAGACACTTTCTCGCTTTTTGTTTTAATTAGAAATGGATTTTCTGGTATTTTACGTAGAAATCAACTCTTCCGATACCTCGCATGAACTGACGTCATCACGAAAAAATGGCTGCCCGTGAAAATTTTGTGCGTTTCAAAATTCGAAAATTTCATTGATCATACACTTACAACACTTCAGACATTTCCAACAAATTTTGTATTTTGCTTCCTATGTTAAGTAATGGTAGTCCGCACACCTATCCGTATCAGACATTTCCAACACTTACGACATCATCATACACTTCCAACACTTCCGACATGATGTTGGAAGGTTTGCTTTTTGAGCAAAATTGTTGTAATGTCTGAGAGTCTTGAAGCTGTTTCCTGCTGAAAGAGGGGGGTAAAGTACAATTAAAATTTATGAATTCAATTTAATTTCCGGTTTAAAATTTTTTTTTTTTTGGCTTTATGGTTCTCTGGACAAAATTTGCACCACCACTTTCGTGTTCCTGGTAAAAAGACCTTTAATTTGATATATAGGACAGCCAGGTTTGGATAAGTCCTTCTATGTGGACGGACAGACAGACACACAGACGACACCGAAGCGAATACAATAGTCCGTCCACTATAACTTTTATTATTACTATTGTAATTTAATAAAGGAAGGACGGACTAAAAAATTAATCAATCAGATTGCTTAATCCAAGAGTTAAACTCAAAGTAAGTTTAAATTCAGATTATGGTCCCTGCTTTTAGATTTAAGCTCTCGCGCCTTCAAAACTTGCCTGTAGCTGTAAACCTGCAAATTAAATTTTATTTAAGTCGGTGTCTCATCTTGTTTTTTTTTTTTTTTTCCGTTTAAAACCTGAAAATAAATTTTTTTTTAAGTGGGTTTTTTTTTTTTTTTTTTTTTTTTTTTTTTTTTTTTTTTTTTTTGTACAGAAAATTCTTGTTGGATATTGGATAATAATAGGTGTCTATTTTTCTACTAATTCTAACTTATGCCTCGTGAGGACAACAGAGGCCTACTTTGAATAAGTGGGTACCAGTGGCGGCATTTTTAAATTTTAATTGAATGTCTACTTTAAAATTTTATTTTAAAATGAATAATAAATATAATTTACACATAGGTACCTATTTAAAAAAAATCAATAAGAACAAAGTTAATTTTTTAAATTTTAATTGAATGTCTACTTTAAAATTTTATTTTAAAATGAATAATAAATATAATTTACAAATACCCATTTATTTAAATTTTAATTGAATGTCTACTTTAAAATTTTATTTTAAAATGAATAATAAATATAATTTACAAATACCCATTTAAAAAAAAAAATCAATAAGAACAAATTTATTTTTTTAATAAACTAGGGCGAACTCAACACACACACACACCACAGACCCAACACACACACACACCCATCCCACACCACAGACCCAACACACACACACCCACCCATCCCCCCCCACACACACAATCACCCACACACATACACACACACAATCACCCACACACACACCCACACACACACACCCACACACCACAGAACTAACACACACACACACCCATCCCACATACACAATCACACACCACACCCATTCGCCACACACACAATCACACAGACACACACACACGCCACACAGAACTAACCCACACACACACCCATCCCACACACACAATCACACACCACACCCATTCCGCACATACACACACCACAGAACTAACACACACACACACCCATCCCACATACACAATCACACACCACACCCATTCGCCACACACACAATCACACAGACACACACACACGCCACACAGAACTAACCCACACACACACCCATCCCACACACACAATCACACACCACACCCATTCCGCACATACACACACCACAGAACTAACACACACACACACACACACACACATCCCACACACACAATCACACACCACACCCATTCGCCACACACACACACAATCACACACACACACCACAGAACTACCACAACCACAGAACTAACACACACACACCCATCCCACACACACAATCACACCACACCCATTCCACACACACCACAGAACTAACACACACACACCACAGAACTAACACACACACACCACAGAACTAACACACACACACCCACCCATCCCACACACACAATCACAAACCACACCCATTCGCCACACACACACCACAGAACTAACACACACACACACACCCACCCATCCCACACACACCACACCCATTCGCCACACACACAATCACACACAGACACACACACACACCACATCCATCCCACTAAACTGAAACTGAATTGAGCATCCAACATTCGACCGATGTTGGAAATGTATGATTGGTGTGCGGTATAGAAGCTTCCAACATGTTGTATGGAAATGTTGGAAATGTCTGAAGTGTTGTAAGTGTATGATCAGTGTGCGTGCTGCTTAAGACGAGAAGGTAATGGCTTTTGGCACTCAGCGCGGACGCCTAGAAAATTCTAGATGAAGTCCTCAACCGTTGGCAGTCCCTCCCTTTTTTTTTTTTTTTTTTTTTTTAAGTTAAGTAAGGTTTTATATGCTTATTTGTAAACTTTACCTATGAAATATAAAAGGTGTCCCAATCAGAACGCAAGATTTGAAAGGGTCATAAAGTCACAGGTTTACACCAACAAACCCACAAGCTTTGAAACATTGAAAGGTGAAATTGAAAGTTGCATCAACGAGATACAGCCTGATTTCCTCGAATTCGTCATGGAAAATTTTGTCAAAAGGAAGCGAATGTACCATCAAAGTCGAGGAAGTTATTTGTCTTGTTATTAATCCATACAAAATTTCATAATGTTTACTTCTCAAATCATCTAAGAAGCCCATTTTATTCCACGGAGAACCATGTTTTTATTAAACAATCAAATCTTGCATTCTTAATGGGACACCCTTTATAAGACCTTGTTTAGACTGCCGGAGTAAAGGGACTTTTCAGTCTCATTCTGGCAGGAGGATAAACAGGGTATATTCTATTCTAAAGGAGGCTCTTAGTAATGCTGTGATATCCACAACAATTGTGAAGAGGCTCCCTGCTTGTAGGTATACCACGATTATTACTTTCAAAGAATAAATCTGCTACTAGAATTTCAAGGGCTTCGGTTCCGAATAAGATTAAATCTTTAATGGTTGATTTCACCAATGACTTAATCAGAGATTTCACTAATGGGAGAATTTTTAATAATCCAAAAAGGAGTTTTTAATGATACAAACAGAAGTTTTTGATAATCAAAAAAGGACTTGTTAATAATCAAAAAAGGAGGAGTTTTTAAAAACTCCTTTGAGGATTATTAATTTATTACAAACTCTTTTTTGGATCTTTAAAAATTCTCCCATTAGTGAAATTTCCCATTAAGTCATTGGTGAAACCCACCATAAATCTAAACGTTTTCATGTATATTTATTTGATTGTTATTAGGTACCTACTAGATGTATATGTTTTTTTTTTTTAATTAAATTAAAGAAATAGTAAAACAAGAAGACCGTTTCAATTTCTTACATCTTGAATTTCTAGTGACGCTTTGTAAATAATGCAAAGGCCTATCGCAGGGGAAATAGGGGAGTTTAACGTTTACAGAAAAGCCTACTATCGAAAATGTAAACGTACCTACGAATAACGTGTAGGTAAGGTACACATAGGTATCTATTATTATCCCTAATACATGAAGGCTGCAGTGCTGAGGGATTACTTAGGTAGGTAGGTCTGGTAGGTATTAAGTTACCTGAAATACCTACTTCCTACTTGTTAGCTAAATCCCCTTTAGAGATGAGCTATGAGGTGTCCTGGATTGGGTATTCATATTCAATTTTTTTTTTTTTTTTTTTTTTTTAATTAGATTTAGGGCCGCATTGGTTTTTTGGGAGGCCGTATTTGTCCGATTTAGATTTTTTTTTTTTTTTTTACAAAATTAAACACCTGAAGGACAACTTTTCGTCTTTTTCCTCGATGTTATCTCAGAATCTGATTACAATATTTATAGTACTAGCCTACTGCTGGGTTAAAGGGCTCTCTAGTCCTATTCGAGCAGTATTAATAAACACTACTATTGTTATTTTATTATTTACTAATTCGGTCGTCATGTTCTTCGAATAGCTTTGCAGGTCTGTACGAACCTTGTTCTTCGTGTGGAGATAGCTCATCAATTTTGTCTTCTCAAAATACCTCACAGGTTAATAGTGTGAACTTGACTCATATTCTTCAGGGTTCTCATATTCTTCCCACAGCTTAAACGGTTGGTACGAAGACGGGTCTTGTTTCTCGTGTGGAGGCAGCTTACTGATCGACTCCCTTAGGTGTGGAGATGGCTTGAATGTGTCCTCTGGTGGTTCATAAGATCGCGGGACCAATTGGTGTTCAAAGTATGGAGGTGGCTTATTGATAGCCCCTTCCGAGTCCTCCTTTAGCGTCAAAGGTTCATAGGAGCGCGGTGCTTTTTCGTGTAGAGACAGTTCATCAATTGTCTTGTCAAAATACTTCACAGGAGCGCGGGGCCAATTCATGATCAAAGTGTGTGGAGGCTGCTCTCTCATTGTCTTTTCGTTCGAGGGCGGGGCCTGTCCCTCTGGAAGCGGCTTTCTCATTGGTTCTTCATATGTGGGCGGGGACTGTCCCTCTGAAAGCGACTCTCTCATTGCCTTTCGTTTGAGGATGGAGCTTGTTCTTCTGGAAGCGGCTCTTTGATTGGTTTTTCATTCAAGGGCGGGGCATGTTGGTGTGGAAGGGGCTCTTTGATTCGTTCTCCGCGCAAGGGTGGGGCCTCTTCCTGTAAAGCCCCTCTGATTGGTTCTTTGCACGAGGGCGGAGCCTTTTCCTGTGGAAGGGGCGCTCTCATTGGTTCTTCGTTCAAGGGCGGGGCCTGTCCCTCTGAAGGCGGCTCTTTGATTGGCTCTTTGAGCTTGAACGGTTCGTAGGATCGCGGCCCTTGCTCGTAGTGTGGAGGCAGCTCTAGAGTGCCGTGTAGAATTAGCTTGAGACTCTTGATAAGGCCTGTGTGATCCTTCTCGCCATTCTGAGGAGCAGAGAATAAATTGAACCAACGGTGTGAGTTTCAAGTTTTAACTTATTATTTTTAACTAAAGAATGATAGGTATGTACTATGTTTTCACTTGACAAAAATATATTATTATATTAGGACATAATTCGCCTCGGACGGGAATCGAAGCTGTAATCACCGTAGTTCGATGATTGGAACGGCTGGCTTTCCTTCTCTCTTCACTTTCTGGACATCCGCTCCGTTCTAACAGTTCCCTCTAGCATTTTTTTTTTTTTTTTAAGAAGAAAAGGAATTTGGTCTAATAAGCTACAGGTGTTGGACTCACCACATCGAATATATCAATGGTCCACAGTCCTCTAGGGTTCTCTCCCCAGGAGTGGAGGGTGCTAAAGGTCCATCCCTGGAATCCGTGGGGGGAGTTGTCTAGGGGGCGACTCTCCAACAGATGAGATCGGGTACCCCCCGGGGACAACAGAACAATCTGAAACAGGATTAGTCAAGTAGTAAATTGGTCAATTAGTTAAAGTGGTTTTTTATCAATGTCCTACACAAGCCTTGAGCTTATAGGACAGTGATATATACTACTATAAATGATGTTGAAATGTCACATGTTAAAAAATAAATATATAGGTACCTATGTTGAAAAAAAAAAAAAAAAAAAAAATGTGTCCTATGCAAGCAGTATAAATAACCACTATTATTATTCTCCCTACCTGGATATCGCCTCGCACCGGATAGGAAATGTCAACGTTGAGCTGTACGTGTTCCAGATAGTTGATCTCACCGTTGGGTATTCCAACGCACGCATCCGTGAATACGGTGAATTCGGACGCGACTGAGGAATTTAGCTTGTTGTTCTCCCTGTGAGAGAGAAAAAAGTTGAAAATTTCAATTTCAAAAAGTTTTTTTTTCTAAGAGGTTTGACAGAGGGTCCGCCCCGCCAAGTCAAGAAAGTTTGACCGCGCTACTAGAGATATTATACGCGACAGGGAAAGTAGCCGTTTTCAGGTAGTTGTAGAAATGTAGACATTTCATATTACCGTACGAATAGGGGAGACAAAAAAATTTCTCCCCGCTTAGAAGAAACACATTCCCCATATTTTGCATACGTTCTACACGTTGATCATTAGGAGCGTAAAATCACCAAGGGGTCCTTAATTGGCGGTGAAACACTCATCTCTCTCCCTCCCTCTCCCTCATTATCTCGCTCTCTCTCTCTCTCTCTCTTTCGCTCTCTCTGTCTCTCTCTCTCTCTCTTTTTCTGAAAAAAAAAACTCACTCTCTATCGAGAGAAGAATAACTTGTAGAGTGTCATAGGAACTGTCTAGCCTTGCTAAACTCCTAATACTAAACGGTGAAAATGTGAGTCAAAAAGCTGAGAATAGATTCTTGATCAGTCCTATGGGACTTGACCATAAAAACTGGACGAGTGGAAAATGAAACGCCGACATTTTGTCTTTCTTTTCTGCAGCATAAGATCCCTCGAAAATCCCTTGAAATTGTCTCTCTCTCTTTGTGAAAAAAAAAAAAAAAATTACTCTCTATCGAGAGAAGAATAACTTGTAGAGTACCATAGGAACTGTCTAGCCGTGCTAAACTCCTAATACTAAACGGTGAAAATGTGAGTCAAAAAGCTGAGAATAGACTCTTGATCAGTCCTATGGGACTTGACCATAAAAACTGGACGAGTGGAAAATGAAACGCCGAGATTTTGTCTTTCTTTTCTGCAGCATAAGATCCCTCGAAAATCCCTTGAAATTGGGCTATTATTTTGCCTAGGCCAGCGCAGAGGCGATAGGCGCTTTCAACCAAGAACCAAAGGACCTGCAGGAACTGTAACTGGACCTGTAAGGTCTTATCGTCCCGAAATCGAAGAGAGAAGGAAGACAGGATAGGATAAAGCCAGAACGAACCTTATCCCTTCAGGATAAAATCCGCCCGGGCGGGAATCAACCCGCGACCCTGCGCTTACAAGGCAGACGCCGCAGACGCGCTACCCTCCGAGCTAACTAGGCTGGCTGATTCGAAAGAGAGTCTTGGAGTTCGCAACCCGGCCGTAAGATTGTAAAGAAATACGCCCGACTCTTAACTTGGTTCCCTAACACCGAGTTGAATCTGTGTTCAGTCAAACAATTCAACGAATGAAACTCAAACTCGAGTCATGGAGCACAAAGCATTAGAACAAGCAACAAGTCATGTAGGTGTTCGTAAAACAACATTTCCAACAAATAGGTAATAAACATCAACACCATCATGAATTTATTATTATTATTTTCATCCAATCAAAAATCTGAACAACAACAAGCAACAACAACTACTTACTACAACAACAATCAAGCGAGTATGCACCCCTCTTTTCAAATCGCCTTCGTCGCATGAACTCCTAATACTGCATCATCGAATGACGATATTTTTTCAACCGATTGACGAGAAAAAGACGCGACACGACAATAATCGGTTGATATGGTGGCGTAGAAAGATCGTGGTGGACCTGCGAGAAAGAGTTACTCGATTGTTGGAATCGATAGTCCACCAATAATTTCTTGCAGATTCCGATTTCTTATTGAACGAATTATTCTTCATCGTATCGTAATCAATCGCGTATTTGCCTCTGAGTTGAGGCGGGAAATGGCATTCCATTGCTCCGGAACTACTGCGCGCTGTTGGTATCCTAATGCCGATATTGATTTTGTCTAGCCGAACCGTTCGGCCACATGAGAACTGAGCACGTCCTAGCTACCCAAGTTCCACACTACGCTATTGAGCTCTAAAGTGTGCTATTGTGCACCAAATGGACAGAAAATGAAAATAAGCATTACACAGTACACACTAGCACTTTGCTTGGTACCTACTTGCAAGGAGTCTCGTAAGAAAATTGAATCTTGATTTAAGACCGAGAAAATTTATCTAAGAAAAAAACCAACAGCAAAGAGAGACTTTGAAATTAGCTCTGGATAGACTGATCGTGAACAGGAAGACTTCAAAGCAAATTCCGAGGATTTGTTAAAACAACGAACATTACAAGTCTCACAGAAAATGAACTTTGTCACGTTCAATCTAGTGCAGTGAGACTGTCAGCCAGCCAAGATTGAAAATGAGGGATTAACGAAGGAACCGAGAAAAGCTTAGGAACCTACATACCTACTTGTTCAAACTTATTCCAGAGACTGACAGCTCAAACAAACCTTGGAAAAAGAAACATCACGCACAATCAAAACTAATCCAGTTTTTCCTTGGAAGGATTGAATCAATCTCACACATCTTCAAATACTATGTAGAACTTCAAGAAATGCACTATCGAAAGTCGAAAGGCAACAATATTGGAATTGATGGAAAGTTGGAGACAAAAGCATATTCACCAAAAGTGCTTTTGTAAATATACGCGGTGTACCAAAGGAATAACAGGTAAGTAGAGTACCTAAACCTAAGCTTGATATAAAATAAATAGATACCTAATTAATATCACGCACAATCAAAACTAATCCAGTTTTTCCTTGGAAGGATTGAATCAATCTCACACATCTTCAAATACTATGTAGAACTTCAAGAATGCACTATTGAAAGTCGAAAGGCAACAATATTGGAAATGATGGAAAGTTGGAGACAAAAGCATATTCACCACAAGTGCTTTTGAAAATATACGCGGTGTACCAAAGGAATAACAGGTAAGTACAGTACCTAAACCTAAGCTTGATATAAAATAAATAGATACCTAATTAATATAATTGAGAAATAAAAATCGAGCATTGAAAATTCTAGTTCTAATGACTGCAGCAGTAGCAGCAATAAAAACACAAGAATACCTATTAAAACCTTAATAAATAATAATGTTATTCATCATGCTGCAATACTAACTTGTTGTTATAGAAAATAACAACAAGCAAATAAAATAACAAATAATAACACAAATATAATTATTATTACCTAACTTATTATCATCATCATCATTTATATCTATCTCTTGTAGCACATAGAACTCTAATTACAATTTAATCGTAAAATGTTATTCATAATACTACCATTTTGAAAATATCGAGTAGGCGCTTAAAAATCATGTTGTAATGACAAGAAGAATAAGTAATAACATACCCACCTCCCTCGAAACACTTAAAAATAATAAGTAAAAACACTGATCAAATAATAATACTTATAGATGTCGTAACTTTCAAATAATAATATTTTGGGCTTGAATTTTTTTTTTTTTTTTTTTTAAAGTTCAATTTTGGACACTTTTTAATGATTTCTCATTAAATGGGGAGTATTTAAAGATAGAAAATTTTCGACCAAAAATTGGCCGCCGTGGGCGGCTCTTGTCTTACTTGAAATTTCAAAAATTCCCAGCCATTCAAAAGTTGTTTATTGTTCGACCTATGAGTGAAAACAAAGTTAAAAATATTAAATAAATAAAAAAATCCTAGCCGTTCAAAAAGTCAAAGTGGTACTACGATACACGACTTATGAGACACACTGTTACCGCTCAGGATTTCTGAAACATACTGTATCCGAACTCGCAAAGCGTGCTTCTATCAAGTTGTTTGTATTAATATAGCCCTATCTTTTCCTAATCTTTTGCCAACGTTCATATCACGTTGAATACACCAGTTCTCGTCCGATCACTGAAGTTAAGCAACGTTGAGCGTGGATAGTACTTGGATGGGTGACCGCCTGGGAACACCACGTAACGTTGGCGTCTTTTTTACATTTTTTCTCAAATTGGTTTATTACGTCGAATGCACTTTTTATTTTTTTTTACTCTTCGTCACAAAATCGAAAAGAGAAAGCCCGTTCCGAGATCTCACCTTTTGTTTTAGGATAAAGTACGCCCCAGGCGGAAATCTTTGCTTTCGAAACGATGACACCATGAAATTTTAAGCATTTCTATTGAAATCAGCGTGTTTCGAACTTCCTTTATCAGCGAAGAAAAAAAAAGTGGTTGAGCCCCATTGAGGAATAAAAATCGAGCATTGAAAATTCTAGTTCTAATGACTGCAGCAGTAGCAGTAGCAGCAATAAAAACACAAGAATACCTATTAAAACCTTATATTACCTATTCATGCTGCAATACTTGTTGTTATAGAAAATAACAACAATCAAATAAAATAACAAATAATAACACAAATATAATTATTATTAACTTATTATCATCATTTATATCTATCTCTTGTAGCACATAGAACTCTAATTACAATTTAATCGTAAAATGTTATTCATAATACTACCATTTTGAAAATATCGAGTAGGCGCTTAAAAATGATGTTGTAATGACAAGAAGAATAAGTAATAACATACCCACCTCCCTCGAAACACTTAAGAATAATAAGTAAATACACTGATCAAATAATAATACTTATAGGTGTCGTAACTTTCAAATAATAATACTTATCTTATAAAAGTATCGTAACTTTCTGTAAGCATTGCCTATACTGATAGTGTTAATAACATAGCTGAAACTTTAACAATAATAATAGGTAACAACAACAATAGGTATAATTGATGAGAATAATATAGAAATAACTATGATGATGATCATCATTTACGAGAAATTTTGTATACTGGGATATAAAATAAATGTTTCGAAATTTGGAATTATAATGGTATAAATTTGAACAAAATACTAACTGATTACACTGGTGACGCAGCGACAACTCAACGACGACCCAAGGGTCCCGCGTAGATCAGCTTCAAAAATGAGCGGCCCCCAAATTTGAACTTGCGACGTGAAGCCTTATCGTTTCGAAATCGAAAAGAGGACAGGATAGGAGAAAGCCAGCCGTTCCGAGAACGTTTAGGTTTAGTATCGCCCCGGGTGGGAATCGCAACCTAGCGCTTACAAGGCAGAACGCACTACCCTCCTCCAAGGTAATAAATAGACTGGAAACGGAAACGTGGAAACTGAAAAACAAAGGTGTTTCCACTCATAGTCGACCGGCCATCAATCGAAGTCGACTGAATTGTCCACACTGCCCCCACAACATAGATTCAACTCGTCGACGCTACGGCCGGTCGACTATGTTTGGACACACCTTATCAACGGAGGTCTTGCGTCCCGAAATCGAAGAGAGAAGGTTTTTTAATATACAAGGCAGACGCACCATCTAAGCTAATAGGTAAATAGACTGTGGAAACGGAAACTGAAAAATGGGACTTACCCCACTTCGACGGGCACTACACACACTGAGCTCAATGGGACGTTTTTCCATGTCCTGGCCTCCGTGATTAGAGCGAACGCATTGATCATCCCGAACCCGAAGTCATGGCTCACCATAAACCCAAACCCATTCTCATACCTGAGGAGTGGAAAATGATGGGTTTTATAAAGGGAATTGTTGGGCTTTGCAGTGGATATTGTTGAGTTTTCTAGTGAAAAATTGGAAAATATCGAGTTTTATGTATAAAAGGAATTATACTCACCAAATACTAACTGAACCTGATTCTGGAAGGGAAGATAGAAGAACGACGAAACAGAGGCAGAAGAAGAAAATCATTGGAGGAGTAATTTGAGAGATTGGTTTAAATGTGACTACCGAGATTTGTTGAGGATTGCAAGAGACAAAAACAAAATTGCCAATATAATTTGCAACCTCCGCTGGGAGAGGAACCTTAAGAAGAAGAATACTCACCAGCCATAGTTGTCCTCAAGCGGTGCCTGAGGAGTGGAAAATGATGGGTTTTATAAAGGGAATTGTTGGGCTTTGCAGTGGATATTGTTGAGTTTTCTAGTGAAAAATTGGAAACTATCGAGTTTTATGTATAAAAGGAATTATATACTCACCAAATACAAACTGCTGAACCTGATTCTGGAAGGGAAGATAGAAGAACAACGAAACAGAGGCAGAGAAGAAAATCATTGGAGGAGTAATTTGAGAGATTTGTTTAAATGTGACTACCGAGATTTGTTGAGGATTGCAAGAGACAAAAACAAAATTGCCAATATAATTTGCTAACTTCGCTGGGAGAGGAACCTTAAGAAGAAGAATACTCACCAGCCATAGTTGTCCTCAAGCGGTGTTACTTCCGACGTCCATATGATCAGATGTTGGACGTCGCGCCACGTTAGTTCCGGATTGGCCTCCAGTAGAAGAGCTAGAATACCAGCCACCAACGGTGCCGCAGCTGAAGTTCCGGTGTGAAACTGAGTGCACCCGTTGTTCACATCGGTTGTGACCTGATGGTCAGACGAATATTAGTGCTTATTAAATTTAAACTGGAAGAAAGAAGGCATAGATGGATTGGACACTTATAGAGACATATTGACATCATAGAAGGAAGAATGATTGGAATCCAGGGAAGAGAAAGACCAAGGTTGGCATACATCAATCAAGTAGTGAAGAGTTGAAGACCTCCGGAAGCAGTAGCTACAGTGAAATGAAGGAGACAGAACGGAGTGCAGAGCTGCCAAACAATCCCAGGATTGAAGAAGATGAATACCAAACAATCCCAAGAAGATGAAATTTATACTGCTTGCCTAGGACTGAAAAGTCCCTTTTCTCCAGCAGTAAAGCCTATCTCACGGACACGGAAAGCAAAGAAAGCACTCCAGCAGTAGGCTCTACTCTTATTATGGTGGTCAAATTCTCAAATTATATTGAGGATAAAATTCTATACATCGGCTGGGTGCCGCAGCTGAAGTTCCGGTGTGAAACTGAGTGCACCCGTTGTTCACATCGGTTGTGACCTGATGGTCAGACGAATATTAGTGCTCATTAAATTTAAACAGGAAGAAAGAAGGCATAGATGGATTGGACATTTATAGAGACATAACTATAGTTGACATCATAGAAGGAAGAATGATTGGAATCCAGGGAAGAGAAAGACCAAGGTTGGCATATCTACATCAATCAAGTAGTGAAGAGTTGAAGACCTCCGGAAGCAGTAGCTGCAGTGAAATGAAGGAGACAGAACGGAGTGCAGAGCTGCCAAACAATCCCAAGATTGAAGAAGATGAATGCCAAACAATTCCAAGAAGATGAAATTTATACTGCTTGCCTAGGACTGAAAAGTCCCTTTTCTCCAGCAGTAAAACCTATCTCACGGACACGGAAAGTAAAGAAAGCACTCCAGGTCCAGGAGTAGGCTCTACTCTTATTATGGTGGTCAAATTCTCAAATTATATTGAGGATAAAATTCTATACATCGGCTAGGATTGAACCCACGCCCTCCTGTTTGTTACATCCGGATGGGTCTCCGTCGGGGCAAATCACCTGCTTCTGACTGTTACGAAGTGCACAAAAAAGACATGAAAAATGCTGATGTAAACAGCAAAGAAATGAGATGATTATGTTCTTCTACATAATTATTTACACACCTCTACCTCTTCTTTATATTTTTTCATCCGAATTTTTTTTATCGAGCATAGAATCCTAATAGCACAATTAATAAAAAATACTATAAAAATATTTTTTCTTTTTTTTTATATTAATTCAACAAAATGAATTTTTTATTCCGCTGCTGCTCCTCCCATTGCGAGTGTTAATTGTGATTTAATTATATTTTACGGTGATTTACTTTTTTATCAATTTAGCCAAAGTGAAGACCCCATTAGTTCGTTCCTATTAGTGAAGGTTTCTGTACTTAAGTATAGAGTTTTTTTAATGGAAGAACCAATAATAAACCCTACTTTAACTTAATCTATTGTTAAGTCTAACAATTTTATCGATAAATACTCCACGAAGTAGGTAACTTTATTTAAATCTTCAGAAAATGTTGAAAATGGAGGACGAGGAGGGGTTCTTTTTCTTTCTCTTTTAAATCGCATTTTTTCCCTTTCTTTTATACTTTTCTTTGATATTTTTTTAGTAGGTTTTTAGGATAAGATGGAGATCACTGCATTTTTTCAGGAACATTTTTTTTTTTTTTGCTTTTTTTGCTTTAGAAAATACGAAATGAAAGAAGATTCCAGCAGAAGTGGAAATGAAGAAAGAGATGTGTGCAGGAGCAGGATTATATAATAATTTTATCTGTGGATATCACCTTTTCAATGTGAGATGGGCGCTTTTTGTGTGGAGGACGCCACACACTTCAGATAGGTATTAGATTTGATATTTTTGAGATATCCGGCGCGAGGCGCGAGGGACCAAAAGAAAAATGGACCTTCGGGCCGCATATTTCAAAAATTGATTCGGAAAATACATATTGAAATGTGAGAACTATCTAATTATCTAATGAGAAAAAATAATAAAGGAATAACGGGCTAAAAAATAACAAAGGATTAAGTATTTATTAATTATCTTTTTT
>NW_007377477.1:196310-218806 GCF_000475195.1 Diaphorina citri | reverse complement strand
GGTGGAAATTTTCGGCACACAGCTGGAATGAATCGTCCGGATCTTTGTTAGAGAGTGATGTATGTCCTTACATTGATTGGTCCATTGTTGAGGGTCTTATCATTTCTACAAACTGTCATTCCATGCTTTCTTCAAGGGGTGAATGGCCAAGCATAAGCATGAGTCATATTAAATTTTGTAAGAATACAAGTGCCAGACTTTAAGAGAGACCTAATCCCTTTACGCAGCATTTTTCCAAAGTGCGGTCTGCCTTGTGAAGCGCTA
Organism: Diaphorina citri; assembly: GCF_000475195.1. Lineage (NCBI taxonomy): Eukaryota > Metazoa > Arthropoda > Insecta > Hemiptera > Psyllidae > Diaphorina > Diaphorina citri. Next base: position 218,542 of record NW_007377477.1, on the reverse strand, counting down.
GCCGCTGGGGGTTCTCATTCCCGCCCGGCGCGGATTTTGTATCCCTGAATGCGGGCATAATGTTCGCGTTCTCGGAACGGCTGGCTTTCTGCTATCCTGTCTTCCCTTCTCGTCTGTCGGATTTGTGGGGAGAAAACAAAAAAAAAGAAAAACTCCACAAAAAAAAAAAAAAAAAAAAAAAAAAAAAAAAAAAAAAAAAAAAAAAAAAAACGCATGTAAACTGTGGGGGAATAAATATCATGGGGATATTCTGAGTACGGAACTTTTTTTTCAAGAGATTTGATAGAGGGACTGTAACTGCTAAGGTCTTACCATGATAGATAAGGTTCGTCCTCAGAACGGCTGGCTTTCTCCTATCCTGCATGCCTTCCTTCTCACTTCGCTTTCGGGACGATACGACATACGACATAGGTACGACCTAAGCTCCTAAGTAGTTACAGTTCCCTCTATCAAACCTCTCAAAAATAGAAGAAGAAGAAGAAGAAGAAGAAGAAAATATTGAGGCCGCTGGATAAGGCCGTCGCTATGATGGCCGTACACCGTTCCGAGTACTGGCACACGCGGCCGTACCGATCACATAAGGCAGACGCGCTACCCTCCAAGCTAACTATAGAGGCAATTTTGGGAGTATATTTTGTTGATTGAAGGGGAATGAAAGATGATCCTATCCTGTCTTCCTTCTCTTCGCTTTCGGGACGATAAGACCTTTAGAAGTTACAGTTCCCTCTATCGAAACCTCTCAAAAAACAATACTTTCTCATTATATTGTTTAGGTTCCTTATACGTACGTAAAGCTAATAGAAAGTAAAAAAAAGTGATAAGTATAACTCACCACGTTGTGTCCATTGAGGCCGCTGGAGAAGGCCGCCGCTATGATGGCCGTACACCGTTCCGAGTACTGGCACACGCGGCCGTATCAATCATATAGGCGCTACCCTCCAAGCTAACAAACTGTGGCAATTTTTTGGGAGTAGGTACCTATTTGTTGATTGAAGGGGAATGAATGAAAGGTGAAACTCACCACGTTGTGTCTATTGAGGCCGCTGGAGAAGGCCGTGGCTATGATGGCCGTACACCGTTCCGAGTACTGGCATACGCGGCCGTACCAATCATATAAGCGCTACCCTCCAAGCTAACAAACTGGCAATTTTTTGGGAGTAGGTGCCTATTTGTTGATTGAAGGGGAATGAAAGGTGAAACTTACCACGTTGTGTCTATTGAGGCCGCTGGAGAAGGCCGTGGCTATGATGGCCGTACACCGTTCCGAGTACTGGCAAACGTGGCCGTACCGATCACACGTGGCGATGGCAATGGAGAAGATCGAGCTGACGTAAGGGTCGCAGCTGCAAGTGTCGCCCTTGTCCTTCCCGTTGCCGGCCGCGAACACGTACAGGGCGCCGCGACCTTTACGACCCTGGGTGGAAGATAAACGATAACTTTGGTGAAATATTATTAACTCTTTATTGTGTTTGAAATAAATATTACCAAAATCGCAACGAGGCGTGATTATTGCCTTGAGCAATCTCTGCCATCAATATATTTTATCAAAATACCTACATGAAAGATAAAGTTGGAAAGCAGAGGAGAGCAGGCTCTCTGATAGATTCATGCAACTTGTTTTCTTATGTTATGTTGTTGTGTACTTTCCAGATTTCCAGTTATAGGGGCCACTGTGCAATCCATACTTAAATACGAGTTGTCTTGTCTTTCCTTTCAAGGTGTGTCCAAACATAGTCACGGCCGTTCGACTATGTCTGGACACACCTTTAGATTCCATCTCACCTCAGAAATCCCATCCACCATTGCCTGCATGACAAGATGACCGAGGTAGTCCAATGTTTTACCGTCGTCACTAGGACCCCAGGAGTTGCTGTAGATGTCCACCCAGTAATGTTTGAACTTGAGAGACTCTCCCTCCACTCTGTCCGTGGCTACGCCATCCAGCATGCGAATACCTGGGGAAACATGAGGAATGTAACTAGCAAAATTTACAATAAAAACCTACAGATTAACTGCTAAGGTTTTTAGACACGCGTGAAGGGAGTTTTACCCTTCATTCGGTGACCAATAGCTTGTCACTACCCGCCTCCTAACATTGTCCTCACCCAGCCTGAGTGGGGCCAGAGAAAGCCAGCAAGCAGCACGTGATTGTCTAGAGTTCTAGACGGTCACCCATGGCCCATGGGGATATACAATCAACGGGAACATTCGTGATCCATTGCAAACTGCTGCATTTACCGTGCTGTCGCTGTGCTGCATACTCCAAAGTTCAGGATCCCAAAACTGGAAGGGACAGACATTTGACATTCCATTTCCACGTCGGCTGCGTCTATTTGCTGCCTAGCTCAGAAGGTTTAGGTGCCCTCACCTGGGAGGAGTAAGCGCAAGTCCGTCCACATAATGTTGTCCTAGATTGAGCACTCACCTCCGATTTTGGCGCGGAAGGCAATTCCCACTCCACACTTCTCGTTGTTGGCCACCATGGCAATCTCACCAGCACATCGAGTGCCATGGACGTTCTTGGCCGGGCTAGTAGGGCGGGGGGAAGGGTCCGCATCGTTCGAGTTCAAATCGTAGCTGATGTTCTCGTCCTGGAAATGTGGAAAACTGGGACTGTGAATTTTGAAAATTCTCATCTGCACTCATAAAGTCTCTTTGCTGAAGTTCCGGTGTGAAACTGAGTGCACCCGTTGTTCACATCGGTTGTGACCTGATGGTCAGACGAATATTAGTGCTCATTAAATTTAAACAGGAAGAAAGAAGGCATAGATGGATTGGACATTTATAGAGACATAACTATAGTTGACATCATAGAAGGAAGAATGATTGGAATCCAGGGAAGAGAAAGACCAAGGTTGGCATATCTACATCAATCAAGTAGTGAAGAGTTGAAGACCTCCGGAAGCAGTAGCTGCAGTGAAATGAAGGAGACAGAACGGAGTGCAGAGCTGCCAAACAATCCCAAGATTGAAGAAGATGAATGCCAAACAATTCCAAGAAGATGAAATTTATACTGCTTGCCTAGGACTGAAAAGTCCCTTTTCTCCAGCAGTAAAACCTATCTCACGGACACGGAAAGTAAAGAAAGCACTCCAGGTCCAGGAGTAGGCTCTACTCTTATTATGGTGGTCAAATTCTCAAATTATATTGAGGATAAAATTCTATACATCGGCTAGGATTGAACCCACGCCCTCCTGTTTGTTACATCCGGATGGGTCTCCGTCGGGGCAAATCACCTGCTTCTGACTGTTACGAAGTGCACAAAAAAGACATGAAAAATGCTGATGTAAACAGCAAAGAAATGAGATGATTATGTTCTTCTACATAATTATTTACACACCTCTACCTCTTCTTTATATTTTTTCATCCGAATTTTTTTTATCGAGCATAGAATCCTAATAGCACAATTAATAAAAAATACTATAAAAATATTTTTTCTTTTTTTTTATATTAATTCAACAAAATGAATTTTTTATTCCGCTGCTGCTCCTCCCATTGCGAGTGTTAATTGTGATTTAATTATATTTTACGGTGATTTACTTTTTTATCAATTTAGCCAAAGTGAAGACCCCATTAGTTCGTTCCTATTAGTGAAGGTTTCTGTACTTAAGTATAGAGTTTTTTTAATGGAAGAACCAATAATAAACCCTACTTTAACTTAATCTATTGTTAAGTCTAACAATTTTATCGATAAATACTCCACGAAGTAGGTAACTTTATTTAAATCTTCAGAAAATGTTGAAAATGGAGGACGAGGAGGGGTTCTTTTTCTTTCTCTTTTAAAATCGCATTTTTTCCCTTTCTTTTATACTTTTCTTTGATATTTTTTTAGTAGGTTTTTAGGATAAGATGGAGATCACTGCATTTTTTCAGGAACATTTTTTTTTTTTTGCTTTTTTTGCTTTAGAAAAAACGAAATGAAAGAAGATTCCAGCAGAAGTGGAAATGAAGAAAGAGATGTGTGCAGGAGCAGGATTATATAATAATTTTATCTGTGGATATCACCTTTTCAATGTGAGATGGGCGCTTTTTGTGTGGAGGACGCCACAGTTTTACTACTGAAGCCCGACCACACACTTCAGATATTAGATTCGATATTTTTGAGATATCCGGCGCGAGGGACCAAAAGAAAAATGCTCCTTCGGGCCGCATATTTCAAAAATTGATTCGGAAAATACATATTGAAATGTGAGAACTATCTAATTATCTAATGAGAAAAAATAATAAAGGAATAACGGGCTAAAAAATAACAAAGGATTAAGTATTTATTAATTATCTTTTTTATTTTATCAGTTTCAGCAGTTCCCGATGGAACTGATGGAAGACTGACTCGAAGGCAAAATAAAACGCCAACATTACGTGGTGTTCCCAGGCGGTCACCCATCCAAGTACTATCCACGCTCAATGTTGCTTAACTTCAGTGATCGGACGAGAACTGGTGTATTCAACGTGATATGAACGTTGGCGAAATCGTGTTGTAAAACTTGACAAAATGAATGAGGGAAGTGTGTTTTCATCTCAATGAGAGAAAAGAGAGAACTCTTTTCCATTGTGAATCCTTAATAGTTGAGGTCGAAAATGTATGCAAACCATAAGGGAATGAAAATCATAGGGAAAATGTGTGTGTTGAACAAAGTAGAGGGAAAAGTAGAGCCAAAGAATTCCATTAAAGGAGGCCGGGGCGGGCGGCCGATGATCTTTCAATATTAAATTTGTGCTTCTGAGAAAACTCGCTCTGATATCCTAATGGTTGACGTAAACGCCTCAAAAAACAATACTTTCTCATTATATTGTTTAGGTTCCTTATACGTACGTAAAGCTAATAGAAAGTAAAAAAAAGTGATAAGTATAACTCACCACGTTGTGTCCATTGAGGCCGCTGGAGAAGGCCGCCGCTATGATGGCCGTACACCGTTCCGAGTACTGGCACACGCGGCCGTACCGATCACATAAGGCAGACGCGCTACCCTCCAAGCTAACTATAGAGGCAATTTTGGGAGTATATTTTGTTGATTGAAGGGGAATGAAAGATGATCCTATCCTGTCTTCCTTCTCTTCGCTTTCGGGACGATAAGACCTTTAGAAGTTACAGTTCCCTCTATCGAAACCTCTCAAAAAACAATACTTTCTCATTATATTGTTTAGGTTCCTTATACGTACGTAAAGCTAATAGAAAGTAAAAAAAAGTGATAAGTATAACTCACCACGTTGTGTCCATTGAGGCCGCTGGAGAAGGCCGCCGCTATGATGGCCGTACACCGTTCCGAGTACTGGCACACGCGGCCGTACCGATCACATAAGGCAGACGCGCTACCCTCCAAGCTAACTATAGAGGCAATTTTGGGAGTATATTTTGTTGATTGAAGGGGAATGAAAGATGATCCTATCCTGTCTTCCTTCTCTTCGCTTTCGGGACGATAAGACCTTTAGAAGTTACAGTTCCCTCTATCGAAACCTCTCAAAAAACAATACTTTCTCATTATATTGTTTAGGTTCCTTATACGTACGTAAAGCTAATAGAAAGTAAAAAAAAGTGATAAGTATAACTCACCACGTTGTGTCCATTGAGGCCGCTGGAGAAGGCCGCCGCTATGATGGCCGTACACCGTTCCGAGTACTGGCACACGCGGCCGTACCGATCACATAAGGCAGACGCGCTACCCTCCAAGCTAACTATAGAGGCAATTTTGGGAGTATATTTTGTTGATTGAAGGGGAATGAAAGATGATCCTATCCTGTCTTCCTTCTCTTCGCTTTCGGGACGATAAGACCTTTAGAAGTTACAGTTCCCTCTATCGAAACCTCTCAAAAAACAATACTTTCTCATTATATTGTTTAGGTTCCTTATACGTACGTAAAGCTAATAGAAAGTAAAAAAAAGTGATAAGTATAACTCACCACGTTGTGTCCATTGAGGCCGCTGGAGAAGGCCGCCGCTATGATGGCCGTACACCGTTCCGAGTACTGGCACACGCGGCCGTATCAATCATATAGGCGCTACCCTCCAAGCTAACAAACTGTGGCAATTTTTTGGGAGTAGGTACCTATTTGTTGATTGAAGGGGAATGAATGAAAGGTGAAACTCACCACGTTGTGTCTATTGAGGCCGCTGGAGAAGGCCGTGGCTATGATGGCCGTACACCGTTCCGAGTACTGGCAAACGTGGCCGTACCGATCACACGTGGCGATGGCAATGGAGAAGATCGAGCTGACGTAAGGGTCGCAGCTGCAAGTGTCGCCCTTGTCCTTCCCGTTGCCGGCCGCGAACACGTACAGGGCGCCGCGACCTTTGCGACCCTGGGTGGAAGATAAACGATTACTTTGGTGAAATATTATTAACTCTTTATTGTGTTTGAAATAAATTTTACCAAAATCGCAACGAGGCGTGATTATTGCCTTGAGCAATCTCTGCCATCAATATATTTTATCAAAATACTCGTACCTACATGAAAGATAAAGTTGGAAAGCAGAGGAGAGCAGGCTCTCTGATAGATTCATGCAACTTGTTTTCTTATGACTGTTATGTTGTTGTATACTTTCCAGATTTCCAGTTATAGGGGCCACTGTGCAATCCATAATTAAATACGAGTTGTCTTGTCTTTCCTTTTAAGGTGTGTCCAAACATAGTCACGGCCGTCCGACTATGTTTGGATACACCTTTAGATTCCATCTTCCATCTTACCTCAGAAATCCCATCCACCATTGCCTGCATGACAAGATGACCGAGGTAGTCCAATGTTTTACCGTCGTCACTGGGACCCCAGGAATTGCTGTAGATGTCCACCCAGTAATGTTTGAACTTGAGAGACTCTCCCTCCACTCTGTCCGTGGCTACGCCATCCAGCATGCGAATACCTGGGGAAACATGAGTACATGAGGAATGTAACAAGCAAAATTTACAATAAAAACCTACAGATTAACTGCTAAGGTTTTTAGACACGCGTGAAGGGAGTTTTACCCTCCATTCGGTGACCAATAGCTTGTCACTACCCGCCTCCTAACATTGTTCTCACCCAGCCTAAAAGTGGGGCCAGAGAAAGCCAGCAAGCAGCACGTGATTGTCTAGAATAGTCTAGAGTTCTAAAGGTCTAGACGGTCACCCATGGTCCATGGGGATATATAATCAACGGGAACATTCGTGCATGATCCCTTGCAAACTGCTGCATTTACCGTGCTGTCGCTGTGCTGCATACTCCAAAGTTCAGGATCCCAAAACTGGAAGGGGCAGACATTTGACATTCCATTTCCACGTCGGCTGCGTCTATTTGTTGCCTAGTTCAAAAGGTTTAGGTGCCCTCACCTGGGAGGAGTAAGCGCAAGTCCGTCCACATAATGTTGTCCTAGATTGAGCACTCACCTCCGATTTTGGCGCGGAAGGCAATTCCCACTCCACACTTCTCGTTGTTGGCCACCATGGCAATCTCACCAGCACATCGAGTGCCATGGACGTTCTTGGCCGGGCTAGTAGGGCGGGGGGAAGGGTCCGCATCGTTCGAGTTCAAATCGTAGCTGATGTTCTCGTCCTGGAAATGTGGAAAACTGGGACTGTGAATTTTGAAAATTCTCATCTGCACTCATAAAGTCTCTTTGATGATTTTGATATTTCTTGAGTTACATATTATGTTTTTGTAGGTATCACCCACCTTCTTTATCAGTTCATACTCTATAATTAGGTAAAATCATCTAACAATGCATGATGTAGTGGAAGGAGGAGAAATCCTCTATAGCAATATATTAAAAGAAACACCTGCGCGCCATTTGTAAACAAGTAATATCATGACTCATTCATGCTTAGCGCGCGTAAATACACAGGTAGGTACCTCAAAACCGGTTCTAAGCTTGACCAAACACAAACTGCAGGTAGATACAACCTGTTATACACCTGCACCAAAAAGTACCAAACCAGCTCCAACCAGTTCTAAACTCCTACTCCGTGAACCAGACAAAAGTACCAAAGAGTTGAACCGAACCGAGGTCTTCCAGTTCTTCGGGCATCGCGGTTGATGGCGGGGATGGATTTGGTGCGGAGTGCCACCAGATTTGGTTCAAACGATGGTCCATTTATCATGGTCTTGAGCCAAACGATGGGTATTTGCCAGTTGGCAGTACCCAGTTGGGCATTGGCACTGCCATGGTCACGCAATCTGGTACCTTGGATAGTGCCACTTGTATTAGGAAGTTAGGAGCAACAGGTGGCGTCCGGGTATCTGTTCTTGTCTTCTCTACCATGACGATACCACCTGATGGAAACAGGTGGGAGACAGGTATCCTCCTATTCTTCATCACATGCTGATGTGTGATGGTTACATAGGAACAAACATTTATTAAACTATGGTCACTCAAGCGTGATGGTATAGCATTGGTACTATTGGTAGCAAGGTAGCTCAGTATAGGTACATCATGAGATTGTACATTATACCTATGTATGCACCTGTAATACTTTGTTACTTATATTTTTAGATCAGGTGAGAGGCTGGGAGTAGTTAAACACCCTTGTTTTATGAGAATCCACATACCTACAAATCACACAATAAGTATGTATATGCGCGGATAAATCAACAACAGGTGCCGCACCAAAAGAAACGCTAGACCAAAATCTAATAGCACATTAAGACAGCAGTTTTATAAGAACTGAAGTTTTTAAAGGAACTGTTTAGAGTGTTTAAACACTAAGACAAAAATAAATAACTCATGACCTCAAAGAAACAATTAAAGCTCAAGCCAATACACATACGAGTAGTTATAGGTACTCGTATGTAAGTCATGACCTCAAAGAAACAAACTTAAAGCAATATGCTCGTATGTAAGTATTAATGACGTCAAACAAGCAATTCGCAATATTTTGCTCAAACTCTCAAATTTTCTGAAATCCTGCCATCAATGCAAGCTAGAGCAGCGCAGTGTGTGAAAACAAGTACGAGAAAGCAACTTCAAAGGAATTTCTGCAAGATCTTCTTATTCTTCTTCCTTCATTGAAGACGAAGATCACCTCTCAAATTTTCTGAAATCCTGCCATCAATGCAAGCTAGAGCAGCGCAGTGTGCGAAAATAAGTACGAGAAAGCAACTTCAAAGGAATTTCTGCAAGATCTTCATTGAAGACGAAGGAAGATCACGTCTTGTCTTCAACAAAGATTTTGATCACGGAAAGAAGAAGAAAATTAGCGATTTAAACTTAAAGGCACGAAAAGCGCGTCTGCCTTGTATGCGCTAGGTCGCGGGTTCGATTTCCGCCCGGGGCGGATTTTATCCTGAACGAATAATGTTCGATTTCGGGACCATAAGACCTTAGCAGTTACAGTTTAACAGACGGACGATTCCACAAAACATACTGTACTCCAAGTCCCCAAGAAATAAAGGCAGGCCCAAATTTAATCCGTGTAGTAAACTACATAAAAGGAAAAGAAACGAAATACTTATGTATGACCATAAGACCTTAGCAGTTACAGTTTAACAGACGGACGATTCCACAAAACATACTGTACTCCAAGTCCCCAAGAAATAAAGGCAGGACCAAATTTAATCCGTGTAGCAAATTACATATTTAAAAGGAAAAGAAACAAAATACTTATGTACTTATTCCAACTCCACAACTATTCCAACTCCTGAAAAGAAAATGAAAGAAGAAAACAGGCCGTTGACAACCTACGGAATTCTAAATTCTGGGCGTAAGTTGTATTGAGCGGTGTGTTAAGGCAATTAAAAAAGGTAAGGGATGACCGGATGACATCAATGATGTTGAGATCATAGCATCCATACTAGTTTTGGTACCTGCTATGTATGGATGACGGAGTTCCACTCCACTTAGTGGCCGTTGACAACCTACGGAATTCTAAATTCTGGGCGTAAGTTGTATTGAGCGGTGTGTTAAGGCAATTAAAAAAGGTAAGGGATGACATCAATGATGTTGAGATCATAACATCCATACTAGTTTTGGTACCTGCTATGTATGGATGACGGAGTTCCACTCCACTTAGTTAGTACTAGTACCTACGTACTAAGTACGCGGTCCTCTGTTTCCAACTCACACTGTCTGTGCCAGCTATTAGGATTCTAGGAGATGGGGAGGTCCAAACGGTGACAGAAACGATCAACAAAGAAGCAACACAAACAACAAAACCGTTCAACAAGATGGGTGAAGTCGACTCCACCGATGAATAAACCGTATTAACCGTACTTTTTATTCTACTAAAGTACTAACTATGGTTACTCACGATATCACTAAAGACAGCAGTTGAGACTTGCAAAAATGAGTCACTTAGTTAGTACCTACGTACTAAGTACGCGGTCCTCTGTTTCCAACTCACACTGTCTGTGCCAGCTATTAGGATTCTAGGAGATGGCGAGGTCCAAACAGTGACAGAAACGATCAACAAAGAAGCAACACAAACAACAAAACCGTTCAACAAGATGGGTGAAGTCGACTCAACCGATGAATAAACCGTATTAACCGTACTTTTTATTCTACTAAAGTACTAACTTATGGTTACTCACGATATCACTAAAGACAGCAGTTGAGACTTGCAAAAATGAGTACATTCGTCGAGTATTTTAGGTACCTCAATTGTTACTTGTTCTTTCTCTTGCTGATTTCTTTTGTCTTCATCCAGGTCTCTTCTCACAAGATGATGTTCAGCTTTTCCGTCAGATTCGCCAATGTTTCGCCTTCGAAGATCCCCGTCTTGTTCTATTTTGAAAGTGTGATCTTTCACTCCTATATCCGGAATATCAGGATCATTATCAAGATCAGGAAATCCGAGGTGCTTTATCTTGGCGAGTATTTCCGGTACAATTTGTTGCACGTTGATACCACCTGAAATAATAGTCAAACGCACAATAAATTTTATAGTTAATTAACTAGGTTATACGTATTACAAAGCCTAATAGGTAAGTACGTCAAGTACCTACCGCGAAACACCAAAGTCAAAGTATAAGCCCACCTCTGTAGCCGAATGGTTGAACACTGATTTTCAACCCGGAGGTGCTGGGTTCGAATCTCAGTCTAGGCTGAAATTTTCTGACCGAAATTTTCCGTTCCCAGATAGGCCATGGATGTAAAAGAGTATTACCTACCTTGAGTTATACGGAAACGGTTCGATAGCAATCCGAGGTACAATATTTTAAAAAATATACCTTAATAAAAAGGAACAATGAAAAGTTCGCGTGAAATGATCCCTCAAAGGGCTTCCCTCACACATCATGACAACAATTAGATTAACTTTCCTTCCTATAGGATATTCCCGAGCAAAGCTCCCTTGCAGGCAACGCATTAATGTGTTTGTGCGCATACGTTTCTGCGCAGTTCTTTCTGCTTCTCCGCTAGCGCACTTGCATAGTGGCGCTACCCAACGGACGAAAAAAACAACTGTATAAAGTCTGATGTCACACATATCTGAACTCTTTCATTAGAACGGAAAATAAAAACTAAATTTTTGACCTTTTACAGTTTTTTTTTTTTTTGGAGTTTTGACCTCAGATTTGGATTTTTCCCAACTTTTTACATAAGAATCGACCATTTATTTATGATTTTTACCCATTTGCAACTGCTCAATTTCCAACGTTTTATCTCCGAGTAATGCATAAGGCCATGGTTAAATAGAATAACATTTATGACAACAATAAAACAGTCTTACGTATTGCCCAATGGGGTGCACAGTCTAACCCTAACATTGACAAATGGATCAGTCACACCGTCCGAAATCCAAGAGAGAAGGAGGACAGGATAGAAGAGCCGTTCCGAGAACGAAGCGTATCTGTTTCTGTTTAGGAAAAAATTTGCCACTAACGGGAATCATGACTTAAGGCTTACTCTATTAGGAAAAGCGACGCTCCCGGTAAAACAGGAGGCGTTGTATCGTATGCGATTCCGATAATGTCACAGAAAACGCGATAGAATTATGCAAAATGAATAAAGCTCGTATAAATTTCGTATCGTTTTTCTCCGCGACTCACAGTGGTGTAGGATGAGATGGGAATTTTTAGGGGACTTCCTATAATAATGAATTCTTTGCGGCAAAGCAGACACCTTTTTTCCCCAAGATTTGTGGGTTCACAGAAAACGCGATAGAATTATGCAAAATGAATAAAGCTCGTATAAATTTCGTATCGTTTTTCTCCGCGACTCACAGTGGTGTAGGGTGAGATGTGAATTTTTACGGGACTTCCTATAATAATGAATTATTTGTGGCAAAGCAGACACCTTTTTTCCCCAAGATTTGTGGGTACCACTACCACAGAATTATTAATTGCCTTTTGTTACCATTCATTCTCATTCATCATCAATCCTTTTACTCTGGTAATGCCGGCGTGCAAGCCAGTGTGATACCCACTCGAGCACGTTAACTCTATAGCAGCAGGAATAGATGTAATACATACTTCCGTAAACTCCAGAAAAAGGATCTCCATTGGACCTTTGAAGACCCAATGGGACCCTCTCATGACTTCGTTACACTTTTCAATATAGTTAGCCTTTACACACCTTTGAGTCTTTCAATATAAAATTATAAACGCTACACCTTTTCAATATAAAAATAAACTATACACCATTCCAATATAAAAGAACAACACAGACTTGAAAGACTCAATAAGGTTTCCAGAAGAGCGGAAAAAGGACGTTCGAGACTTTGAACAGTCTGTGAAAATTGAAAGACTCAATAAGGTTTCCAGCAGAGCGGAAAAAGGACGTTCGAGACTTTGAACAGTCTGTGAAAGGCTACACCTTTTCAATATAAAAATAAACTATACACCATTCCAATATAAAAGAACAACACAGACTTGAAAGACTCAATAAGGTTTCCAGCAGAGCGGAAAAAGGACGTTCGAGACTTTGAACAGTCTGTGAAAGGCTGAAAGGTGACTACTAGACGTTTCGCAATATTCACTCTTCTTTGATCCTTTGTGAATTACAAATGGTGTCACTTTGTGTGTTGAATTTGACATTGTAAAGCTGCAAAGGCCAAGGACAGAGTCAGCACTTTGGATAAGAGATGTCCACTTTTAGCTCTGCACTAAGCACGTTTCGAGAAATATTAATACCTCGATAACAGGAGAGTAATAGAGCGTGATTTTGTGCTATTCTACTACATATGTATATAGTGCTGTACATTTATCTAGGTGTAAAGGGGCGTTCACACTATAGGAGAAAGCCAGCCGTTCAGGATAAAATCCGCCCCCCGGCGGGTGTCCACTTTTAGCTCTGCACTAAGCACGTTTCGAGAAATATTAATACCTCGATAACAGGAGAGTAATAGAGCGTGATTTTGTGCTATCCTACTATAGTGCTGTACATTTATCTAGGTGTAAAGGGGCGTTTACACTATAGGAGAAGGCCAACCGTTCAGGATAAAATCCGCCCCAGGCGGGAATCGAACTTGCGACCTAGCGCTTACAAGGTAGACGCGCAACCCTCGAAGATAACTAGGCTGCTAAAATAAGTTCAAGGGGAATAGGAAAATAAATGAGTAATAAATTATAGCTGTTTTTTGTTGACTATTATTAGGTGATTTAGTAATTTATCGCTTAGGGAAGCACGGGGTAAGGATTCTAATCCACTTAATTGCTCATAAAAACAAAACATAAACGGAGATCACGTTTTATTTTTACGAGCAACGAAATTGTTTAAAACACAATTCCAATATTAATTTTGTTGTGTATAAAACAAGAAATCGGGATGATTATCGAACTTATCTTTCGCAAATCCAGGGATAACCCAAATACAGGAACGGATTATCTACTTTTCATTACAGGGAGCTTATTGTAATCATATTTGTAATAGTTCTCATTAAGTTTCCCCGTGCACTCTCCGCCCCTGCTATTTCAAGACTTAAGGGCAGCGGTGAGCAATCTTTTGAGAGGAGTGAGTCTTTCAAAAAGAGAGGGAAATTGCGACCTCCTCCAAAAAGAAACTATAATAGGTAACTATGGTTTCTTAGTTATGTTGAAAAAAATATTTATTTTTTGGGAACATGAGATAAAATTTTAAGCCAGCGAGCAGCAGCGAAATAACGTGAAATAATTGAGAAGAGGTGGTTTGCTTTAGGTTTTCACTAAATAAAGGGTACAACTTAACCCCGGTCACTAAAAAACTTTTGCAAATTTTGGATATTTCGCGACCCCTCAAACTTTAGTTTACAACCCCTTGGGGGAACGCGAGACCCACAGGTTGCACACCCCTGTTTCCGAGAATGGCGTAACTCCACGGGATTCCGGTTTATTAAAACCTGGGAAAAGTTATGTTCCGCATTTTGTGTGAACGTTGCCTTCATTACGGACCATGTCGGAAACATAAATATCACCATCATTGTTCTAGCGTTCTTGATAGCTTTAGCCTTTTATGTTCCGTGCATTATTTACACTTCGGCATTGTAGTACATGAGCATTGGATTAAAATATCCGTGCTAATCCCTGTTGTACGGCTATTTAGGGTTGACGTGAAGCCGATGTTAGAAATTCTGTTGAAGTTTGAGCTAAATTCCCTTTAAAGGACGAGCTATTTATTTCTTCGATAAATGAGGTCGATTAGGGATTAGAGGAGTTTTGTAATCTTACCGTAAAAAATAAACAAGATTTCATTTTGTACCTTTCTCTCCCTCTCTCTCTCTCTCTCTCTTTTTCTCTATCTCTCTCCGTCTCTGTCGATTTCAACACTTTCCAAAGCGGACAACTTTGTATTTCAGAAAATTACCCCGTCAAGATCGTGGCGGTGACAGGAAAGGATATGTCGGACGGATAGTGGGGCACCGCATTGACAGATGGGAGGGGCGGACTTTGTGAAGAGGTGATGGTTGTGGGTGAGGCGGGTGTGTCCTATTCTCATTCGGGTCAGTATCACCTCTTTGATACAGAGGTTCTTCGACTTTTAAAAAATAAGTGTTTTTTTTTTTTAATTCCCTACCTAATTATCTATATTTCCTCCTTTTCTTACTATTTTATTTAGTAGAATCTGGTCATTCATTCATTCATGAAGTGAAGATAATCTTCTGACGTAGGTATTTTCTCCTAGTGCGTGGGTGAACCTACCTACGTAATGCTCCTGGACCATTAATTTTCTGTTTTTAACTGTGAACCCCCCCCTGGGCCATTTATTTTCTTATTCTTAATCTTTTAACCCACTCTATCTGACCTTTATCTCTCTACTTCTTTCATTCAATTTACTCCTTTGCTTTTGAATTCTTATCCTCCCACTCCAGGGAGTGGAAGAAAAAGGAGGTTCCTCGTCTCTCCTTCTTTATCACTTTCCTTTTACCCTCTCTTCTTCCTACTCCTTTTCCCCTCCTTCTACTTCTCCCCTTTCCCTCCTTCCTTCTCCTTTTTCCCCTATTCTTCCTTTCTTCTTACTTCCTTCCTAGGGAGATAGTTACTCTCCGTTCTCATCTTCCTCCTCTTTCTCCTTCTACCTCCTCCTACTCCTCCCTCATAACATAACATACATATGAACTTGTCACAGTGTAGGCGAACACCTAAAAAAAAAGAGAGATGATTAATGGACTGTGTGACAATGAGAGAGGGAGAGAGGAGGGAGGGAGGGAGAGAAAGGGATGGGGGAAGAGAAGTTAGTAACTATTAGGAAAAGAAAAAAAAAGGAAGGAGAGGGAACCAAAAAGAGGGAAAACATATTTTGAAAGAGAGAGAGAGAAAGAAAGAGAGGGAGAGAGAAAAGGTGTGAAAAGTTCTGCTCAGTTGCACACCTATTCATCCTTGGCAGGAGTGTGACTGAGGTGTATAAGGTGTCAAATGAGACGCAACATGTTCAAAAAGGAGTGGGAAAGAAAGAGGGAGGAGGGAGAAAGATGGAAAGTAGGGGAAAAAGAAGGAATTAGGAAGAGGGAGTGAGAACTGAAGGGAAGAAGGAAAACGGAGAGGACTGAGGTGTATAAGGTGTCAAATGAGACGCAACATGTTCAAAAAGGAGTGGGAAAGAAAGAGGGAGGAGGGAGAAAGATGGAAAGTGGGGGAAAAAGAAGGAATAGGAAGAGGGAGTGAGAAATGAAGGGAAGAAGGAAAACGGAGAGATGAAGAGTGGGTCAGATAGATTCTTCGTACGAATTTAATCAGCAATATCATCGCGAATTTGATCTACAAAATTCTCCTAAAAGAAAGTTCATAATGGAAATTCTGATGAAAATGTATTTACCTAAATTGTAATTCGAATTACCTTCTGAGAATTTCTTCAGGGGTCATTTTCCCTAGTTTTCCTATAACTCGCCCAAGGGGTTTCAGAGAAATTTGAATGGATAATTATGATTTATCAGAGGAGATATTATTTTTGAATGATTTTGGTAGCTATCTAGCTACTACTGAAAAAGAAAACAACTGTTTATAATTGACCGAACGAAATTCATAGTGGGTAGATATACCTACCAGATACCTTTATTTTAAGGAAGGGTAGGTCAAAATGCATACATAATTAACATAATAATCACAAAAAGTAGGTACACTATACAAAATTAAAACATCATGTTGGTATATTAAAACATCATGTTATATTTGAAACGTAAACCCAATTATGTGGTGTTAAAAACAAATTTCCACCCTAATCCCTATCCAAAATGAACACAAATCACCTTTCTTTGGCACAACCAGACAACACATTGGCTATTTTATTTACATGGGACTTTCTTGCCTTGGCATGGCTATTTCTTGATGATAAACGCAGTGGAACTAAAACTATGCTTGTCCAGTTTCTTCGCATTTTTGAAGTCTGCTTTCACTATTTCGCTCTTGGGACTTCCAGTGGTTCTCAGCCATTCCATCATGCAGTCCACATCTCGACTCCTGCCCTCCATACTACCAACCACTGTGCCCGCTGATGTATTTTCGCATTTTTGAAGTCTGCTTTCACTATTTCGCTCTTGGGACTTCCAGTGGTTCTCAGCCATTCCATCATGCAGTCCACATCTCGACTTCTGCCCTCCATACTACCAACCACTGTGCCCGCTGATGTATTCTTCACCCAACCTCTCAGATTGAGGGATTTGGCTTTCGATTGGGTGTACTTGCGAAAGTTGACTCGCTGAACTTTACCGAAAATTTCGAAATCGACACGAGTGATTGGGTCTCTGTTGGTAGACTCCATCTTGTATGGGTGCACTCAGTATGGACGGGACTTGGGACGACGATTTAACTTTCTGTAGGAGGACTACGAACACAAGTCCACAATCCTTTTCTTTACGAGGAAAATCTCTGGTGAAAAACAAAATCCCTGGTGAAATTTCTACTATTTCTATATTTCTGATTTTATTACTGTGTGCTGTACTGATGTATTCTTCACCCAACCTCTCAGATTGAGGGATTTGGCTTTCGATTGGGTGTACTTGCGAAAGTTGACTCGCTGAACTTTACCAAAAATTTCGAAATCGACACGAGTGATTGGGTCCCTGTTAGAAGACTCCATCTTGTATGGGTGCACTCAGTATGGACGGGACTTGGGACGACAATTTAACTTTCTGTAGGAGGACTACGAACACAAGTCCACAATCCTTTTATTTACGAGGAAAATCTCTGGTGAAAAACAAAATCCCTGGTGAAATTTCTACTATTTCTATATTTCTGATTTTATTACTGTGTGCTGTGTGTGCTATAGGGGTAAAGAATTCACGAAGTGTGTTGCTAAATTAAATGCAAATAAAATTCTATTCAAATAAACCATTATTTTAGTGATGAGAAGGGGAATTTGTGTTCGAAAACGAGGTAAAATTATTACTGCTAGTGGAGTTGTAAACACTGTGGTACTGATAGTTGCTGATGGTTTGTAGATTTTGTTTATAGTAACGCGGTTTCTATGCCAACCGCATATTTGCTTCTCTAGTTTCTATTCTATCTCGAAGTCAAGACTCTTTTTCACCAGATAGTCCAGATACAAGCAACACGTTTATTCTTTTCAATATTTATTCACTACACAAAATTACATCATGAGATTGTACATTATACCTATGTATGCACCTGTAATACTTTGTTACTTATATTTTTAGATCAGGTGAGAGGCTGGGAGTAGGTAAACATCCTTGTTTCATAAGAATCCACATACCTATACAAATCACACAATAAGTATGTATATGCGCGGATAAATCAACAACAGGTGCCGCACCAAAAGAAACGCTAGACCAAAATCTAGCACATTAAGACAGCAGTTTTATAGGAACTGAAGTTTTTAAAGGAACTGTTTAGAGTGTTTAAACACTGCTCAGACAAAAATAAATAACTCATGACCTCAAAGAAACAATTAAAGCTCAAGCCAATACACATACGAGTAGTTATAGGTACTCGTCTGTAAGTCATAAAGTCATGACCTCAAAGAAACAAACTTAAAGCAACGCCAGATCAGCTCAGCCAAGTTATCTATCGCTTCGTCTTTTCTGCGCGTGAGAATATCGCTTGTTCTTTCTCGATTCAGCTTGTCCATTTCTTCCTGGATGGCAATTTCTTCTTTGAGTCCGTCCAGAGGTTTTGCTACTTCGGCCACAACTACGTTTGCCTGTGCAGGGGGTGGAGCTTCTTCGGGAGTTGAAGGGATGGCGTACCTTTTCTGGCGTCGTTTGGAGACCTGTTGCTCTGCCCACAGGATCTGTTGAGAAAAGGGCATGTGATATGAGCATTATTAAGCATACCTACTTTTCCTGCTCATTTACTTGTAAGATGTCCTCTGTTGGAGAAACCCTGCAGCCCTGCACGGAGCTAGATCTTTTGCATGCTAATAACACGGCCATCCAGATCGCTCTTTTCTGGATGGACAAGACTTGACGAACGAGCTGGACTCGGAAAGTAAAGTAAATTAAGTAAGTATTACTTTTAGGTATTTAGGTACCTCACACAGATAAAAGATTTTTAGGTAAAAATTGATCTTGGCCAAATAGTTAACTTAGAGGCGGGAGCGTCTGTTTTGTAAGCCCCAGGTGGCGGGATCGATTTCCGCGCAGAGCGAACTTTATCCTGAACAAATGAGTTTTGTTCTCGGAACGGCTGGCTTTCTCCTACTCTGTCCTTATTCTCTTTTCAATTTAGGATTTTAGGACGTCAACCTCCGCTTTCCCTTTTCAATCAAGGGACGGGCCTCCTTAATTTTTCCCCACAAAACAAAAAATCCCATCAACTCGAGTTTGTTCCGTACGTTTTACATGCATTATCGACGTTAACGAGCAGGAGATCATAAGGATTGCCTCTTATCAACTTCGTTAGGAGGTTCAGGTTCGGTTGAGGGAATTGTAACTATGGAGTTCGATCGTCTCAAAATCGAAGAAAGGAAGACGGGAAAGGATAAAGCCAACCGTTCCGAGAAAGGACCTTATCTATTTAGGATAAACTTCGCCCCGAGCCAGCCGTTCCGAGAACGAACATTATCCCATCGGGATAAAATCCGCCCCGGGCGGGAATCGAACCCGCGGCCTAGCGCTTACAAGGTTAGACGCACTACCAACTAAGCTAACTAGGCTGGCTTGTGAATCCTTAATAGTTGAGGTTGAAAATGTATGCAAACCATATAGGGAATGAAAATCATAGGGAAAATGTGTGTGTTGAACAAAGTAGAGGGAAAAGTAGAGCCAAAGCATTCCATTAAAGGAGGCCGGGGCGGGCGGCCGATGATCTTTTAATATTAAATTTGTGCTTCTGAGAAAACTCGCTCTGATATCCTAATGGTTGACGTAAATGCATGTAAACTGTAGGGGAATAAATATTATGGGGATATTCTGAGTACGGAACTTTTGTTTTCAAGAGGTTTGATAGAGGGACTGTAACTGCTAAGGTCTTACCATGATAGATAAGATTCGTCCTCAGAACGGCTGGCTTTCTCCTATCCTGCCTTCCTTCTCACTTCGCTTTCGGGACGATACGACATAGGTACGACCTAAGCTCCTAAGCAGTTACAGTTCCCTCTATCAAACCTCTCAAAAATAGAAGAAGAAGAAGAAGAAGAAGAAGAAGAAGAAGAAGAAGAAAAGTGATGAAAGGAGATATTGTATTTTAGGTACTTTTTACACCATTTTATCACTCGGGGCTTGAAATCCGCTTGTTTTACACGTATTCTCAACGGTATCTATTAGGACATTAGGGGATTTTTCGCACGGTGAGAACAAAAACGCGACTTTTTCAGTACCTAGACTTCATTCCAAAGAGGTAAAGAAGCAAAAAATCCCATCAACTCGAGTTTGTTCCGTACGTTTTACATGCATTATCGACGTTAACGAGCAGGAGATCATAAGGATTGTCTCAGGTGACGGGTTTTATCGCATCTCTTATCAACTTCGTTAGGAGGTTCAGGTTCGGTAGAGTGAATTGTAACTGCGGAGTTCGATCGTCCCGAAATCGAAGAAAGGAAGACGGGAAAGGATATAGCCAGCCGCCAGTCGTTCCGAGAAAGGACCTTATCTGTTTAGGATAAATTTCGCCCCGGGCGGGAATCGAAACCGCGGCCCAGCGCTTACAAGGCAGACGCGCTACCAACCAAGCTAACTAGGCTGGCTTACGGAGGTCTGATCGTCCCGAAATCGAAAAGAAAAGGAAGTCAGGTGAGGATAAAGCCAGCCGTTCCGAGAACGGACCAATTATCTGTTTAGGATAAAGTTCATCCTAGGCGGGAATTGAACCCACGCTACCTTACAAGCTAACTAGCTTGACCACAACGACTTCTTTTCCCCCTTGCCGAAAAAAATTCCCCCTTAATAGTACAGGGATTTCTAACGATCACAAATTTTTACTCGCAAGAGTTGGAAACTTCGCCAAAGTGCGAAATGCCAATGTGCTTTTTAGGGAACTTTGCGCGGGCTAACAGGTCTCGTCTGATCACTGAAGCAACATCGAGCATGGATTAAACTTGGATAAGTGACCGCTTGGGAACATCAGTAGCACCGACGATAAACAATAACCCATAATACATTTACATAATCGGGAGGCGCAAAATTAAAACTCACTTATTCCATCACTTCAGCCGAGAACGAAATTCTAAGAGAGAATGGGATGAGGGAAGTAAAAACGTAAGGTAAGTCCAATAGCTTAATCCCATGGTAATGAGAGCTCCCTTCCCAAAGGGAATTTAGCTGAAACGTTGCACCGCCCCTCGAGATTTCAAATCCCACGGAGGAAAAAAAGCCCCGACGGAGAGATCCGAGAGAAATTCCCATGCATTTCACTCACATTTCGGCTGTGACAGATTAGGGTTCCCTACACGACGCTCTTCCGATCTGCATTTCACTCACATTTCGGCTGTGACAGATTAGGGCCTTAGGAAGTCAAGGGAAAGTGAGCTTCTTCTTTCGCGGGCTATAGAATAGAATGAATAGAACTTTTTTTTTAGTTAGCTTAGTTGGTAGTGCGTCTGCCTTGTGAGCGCTAGGCCGCGGGTTCGATT
Organism: Diaphorina citri; assembly: GCF_000475195.1. Lineage (NCBI taxonomy): Eukaryota > Metazoa > Arthropoda > Insecta > Hemiptera > Psyllidae > Diaphorina > Diaphorina citri. The sequence goes on along the minus strand of NW_007377477.1, from coordinate 197,203 downwards.
CCCGCCCGGGGCGGATTTTATCCTGATGGGATAATGTTCGTTCTCGGAACGGCTGGCTTTCTCCTACCCTGTCTTCCTTCTCTCTTCGATTTCGGGACCATAAGACCATAGCAGTTACAGTTCCCTCTGTCAAACCTCTTGAAAAAAAAAGTCCGCAATACATCCAATTACCGTTGTGTGGCAACGGTAATGTGAGTTTAAACTAGTTTAACTCTGGGATGAATAAGCAATCTGATTGGCTGAAGAGTTTGTTTAATCTGAGAGTTAACTAGTTATTATTATTTATTGACGCAAATAAACTACAAATTACAAAATTACAACTTTGCTGAGATAGACATCACCGTACAATGTTGGAGAGTTAACTTTAAACCGAGATAATCCAATACCTACTCGTAATCTCAGTTTGTGGCTGGCCCAAACCATGAACACCTATTTTAAACTATACGATTTCTGTCGCGTTTTATTCATTTTATGAATTTTTTTTTAGACCATGATTCTTTAAATCTTCATTATTAGTGTTTCTCCTCCCTATCTTTTTAACAAATACGATTTGCCTTTTGCCTAATGATAAAAACTCCCAAGTAATAAATTCGTATGTTATAGATTCGTATAAGCTTAACCCGACATTTAGGACTGTTCGCCCCACCTAAGCCTCAGAGATATTAAGACGTATGTACAAGGCAGACGCGCTACCAACCAAGCTAACTAGGCTGGCTTACGGAGGTCTGATCGTCCCGAAATCGAAAAGAAAAGGAAGTCAGGCGAGGATAAAGCCAGCCGTTCCGAGAACGGACCAATTATCTGTTTAGGATAAATTTCATCCTAGGCGGGAATTGAACCCACGCTACCTTACAAGCTAACTAGCCTGACCACAACGACTTCTTTTCCCCCTT
>NW_007377477.1:171238-196290 GCF_000475195.1 Diaphorina citri | reverse complement strand
AAAGTCCCCCCTGGAAATATCCACAACAGTTGGTTAGGGATATCCTTTTCATGGTCTAGGTGTGCAATAAGAAAGGATTTGCCCGAAAATCTAACCCGATCCTGAGATATGATCAATGTTTGCTCGCTAAAATCACCATAAGAAATTCACAGAGAGCAGCGACTGCGGGAGAGAAAACTTTTCCTCGCTCGCTTATATTTGAGTTTCGTTTATGTTTTTAGTTTGATGACTACAAGTTCGGCCATGCCTTTTCCACAAGGTTGGCCATGCCTCGGGATGAACTAGTAAGTTATAAGAACGAGATCCATTCACTCATTCACATTTCACATTTCACACACTGATCGCTCTATCTCTAGAACCACAACACCTAGAAAGTTGAAATTTGGTAGGAATATTCCTTTTATGGTCTGGGTGTGCAATAAGAAAGGATTTTGCGAAAATCTAAACCGATCCTGAGATATGATCAATTTTTGATCGCTAAAATCACCATAAGAAATACACAGAGTGCAGAGACTGCGGGAGAGAAAACTTTTCCTCGCTCGCCTAATATTTAAGTTTCGTTTATGTTTTTAGTTTGATAACTACAAGTTCGGCCATGCCTTTTCCACAAGTTTGGCCATGCCTCGGGATGAACTAGCGGGATTCCGGAGCGAAGCGACGGAATTCAGCTAGTACATTTACATAATCGGGAGACGCCAAAACTAAAACTCACTTATTCCATCACTTCAGCCGAGAACGAAATTCTAAGAGAGAATGGGATGAGGGAAGTAAAAACGTAAGGTAAGTCCAATAGCTTAATCCCATGGTAATGAGAGCTCCCTTCCCAAAGGGAATTTAGCTGAAACGTTGCACCGCCCCTCGAGATTTCAAATCCCACGGAGGAAAAAAAGCCCCGACGGAGAGATCCGAGAGAAATTCCCATGCATTTCACTCACATTTCGGCTGTGACAGATTAGGGCCTTAGGAAGTCAAGGGAAAGTGAGCTTCTTCTTTCGCGGGCTATAGAATAGAATGATTTTTTTTTTTAAGAGGTTTGACCAGAGGGAACTGTAACTGCTATGGTCTTATCGTCCCGAAATCGAAGAGGAAGGAAGACAGGATAGGAGAAAGCCAGCCGTTCCGAGAACGAACATTATTTTATTCATTTCATAAGTTTTTTTTAGACCATGATTCTTTAAATCTTCATTATTAGTGTTTCTCCTCCCTATCTTTTTAACAAATACGATTTGCCTTTTGCCTATGATAAAAACTCTTAAGTAATAAATTCGTATGTTATAGATTCGTACAAGCTTAACCCGACTTCTAGGACTGTTCGCCCCACCTAGCCTCAGAGATGTTAAGACGTATGGTATGCTTAATGATCGATTTAATTAGAGTCTTAACTGAAAGGTTGGTGAAATCGTCCACTATGTTTTACAAACATTTCGGACGTTAACTATTAGGAGAATATGTGAACGCAAGAATAAAGCAACATTCCCACCAGGTGAAATAACGTAAATCGAGTTTGGTTGACAGAAATGAGCCAGCCTAGTTGGCTTGGTTGGTAGCGCGTCTGCCTTGTAAGTGCTAGGTCGTGGGTTTGATTCCCGCTGGGACGAATAACCTTGTACAATTTTCTTATGTTTGCAGTTTCAGGCGGCGCGACTACGCTCTCATTGTTCGAGATTTCCACTGTGAAATGTGAAATTGGGAGAGTTTTTGCACCCCTAACTTACGTGACGATAACTGAAACGTAAGACGTAAGTAACCAAAACGCGTTTCTGCACATGGGCAGAAACGAGTTTTCGTCAAATAACGCTCAAGAGTTCAACTAATGGGACTCTAATTTTGGTTACAAAAACTCTCTATTATCTGCTCGAACCTCAAATCGTCAAGATATATGGAACTTACGCTGATTTGTAGAAGCTTACCCACCCTTTGGGGCAATTGTCCCTACACCTCAGAGTGGGCTTTTTGTGTATGGAACTTACGTAGTTGTCCTTCAAATCTTCATGCTGATGATCCAGGCCATCGTCAGGGATTACCACCCGGATCCCCTGACCTGAATATCCGTACAGGGCATACACAGGCACCACGTTCAGGTCATTCACAGGCAGATTTAGATCCTGTCTGAAGTCTTGCTGGGGGAAAAAAAATCATTTCGATGTCAACCAAGTTGTAGAAGTATTGTATTGTATTTTTTTTTCTTTTTTTATGGCAGGGTTTTCCTGGAGGAGCTCTTCCACTCAACCACTATATTTCCTTTTACTGATGTGAGCCTTATATTTCACCAAGGAGGTCTTGAATGCCTCCAGATCTTCTCGCCAAAACATCTGATGAGGGACATACATATTAGGTAGTACCTAATGTATTGTATTTGTATTGTATTTTTTTTTTTTTTTTTTTATGGCAGGGTTTTCCTGGAGGAGCTCTTCCACTCAACCACTATATTTTCTTTTACTGATGTGAGCCTTATATTTCACCAGGGAGGTCTTGAATGCCCCCAGATCTTCTCGCCAAAACATCTGATGAGGGACATACATATTAGGTAGGTAGTACCTAATAGGTAGGTACTACGGGATGGGCATGGCAGGCTACGACATAGGCCAAATGAGTCTAGTGTAGCATCAGTTGTTTCATTGCTACGAAATACAGACCGGTAGTGACCGTGAAACACTTCTGTTTCGTCGGAGAAATAAATATGTAAAATGTATAGAAATAGAAATTAAAAAAATCCTAAAATGAGCGGTTTTCTAACTTACCAAGTACCATTGATCCACCCATTTCTCATCATTGAATATTTTTGCATATCGACTTTTACCAAACTCTTTGTCGCTGCCAATTTCCAACGTTTCGGTTATCTTTTGAGCAATCTCCGCAACTTGGAGGAGTTCTCTTTTCACATGTCTTCGGTCTAGACTGTGACCATCGTTGACACGTTGACTGTCATCAACGGGCAGATGGTCATTCTGGGGCATATTACCGTTAGTCGGTCTATCAACTTGTGGAGCCGACAAATCGCTCAAAGTGTCTTCGGTCTAGACTGTGACCATCGTTGACACGTTGACTGTCATCAACGGGCAGATGGTCATTCTGGGGCATATTACCGTTAGTCGTTCTATCAACTTGTGGAGCCGACAAATCGCCCAAAAAAAGTAGAGCGTTTGCGTCTCCACCAAAATTGGGAGATGGTTCTTCTAGATTCGAATTGGATCTTCTGTTAATACGTTCATCTTCATCATCTAATACTACGCCTTCGTTTAGAGCTCTTCTCACAATGGTATTTTCTGTTTCGTCGGAGTCGTATACTTTTTGGTCGGTTTTAAGAGGATGATAGATAGTATTTTTGACACTACTTGCTTTGTTTTTACCCTCACTAGCACTTTCACGAGAGCTTTCTTGACTATTTTGATTCGGATTATTTTCGTCAATTTCTTGTTCCATTGGTTCAATATTTTCGAAAACATCTTCGGTTCTGTCCATATTGAGCTCTATTGAGAAAAATTGGTCAATTTCCAAATCATTAGAAACCATTTGCTCACTGTCAGCATCCGTTGGTCTTTCCCTCGCTGTTGGCCTTTTCAACTGTTTGTTTTGCTGATTTATTTTGTGGTTTCTATCATCAATTGTTACTTGTTCTTTCTCTTGCTGATTTCTTTTGTCTTCATCCAGGTCTCTTCTCACAAGATGATGTTCAGCTTTTCCGTCAGTTTCGCCAATGTTTCGCCTTCGAAGATCCCCGTCTTGTTCTATTTTGAAGGTGTGATCTTTCACTCCTATATCCGGAATATCAGGATCATTATCAAGATCTGGAAATCCGAGGTGCTTTATCTTGGCGAGTATTTCCGGTACAATTTGTTGCACGTTGATACCACCTGAAATAATGGTCAAATTATAGTATTACAAAGCCTCTAGGTAAGTACGCCGAATGGTTGAACACTGATTTTCAACCCGGAGGTGCTGGGTTCGAATCTCAGTCTAGGCTGAAATTTTCCGTTCCCAGATAGGCCATGGATGTAAAAAAGTATACCTACCTTGAGTTATACGGAAACGGTTCCATAGCAATCCGAGGTACAATATTTTAAAAAATATACCTAAATAAAAAGGAACAATAAAAAGTTCTCGTGAAATGATCCCTCAAAGGGTTTCCCTCACACATCATGACAACAATTAGATTAACTTTCCTTCCTATAGGATAAGGAAACTGAAAATTTCTTCAACTTACCAACCATCCTGGCTTGCTGTTCAATAAACTCCTTCAAAGCTTTCCCAGATCCAATCGCCTCCTTGTTTTGCCAGATCAGCTCAGCCAAGTTATCTATCGCTTCGTCTTTTCTGCGCGTGAGAATATCGCTTGTTCTTTCTCGATTCAGCTTGTCCATCTCTTCCTTGATGGCAATTTCTTCTTTGAGTTCGTCCAGAGGTTTTGCTACTTCGGCCACAACTACGTTTGCCTGTGCAGGGAGTGGAACTTCTTCGGGAGTTGAAGGGATGGCGTACCTTTTCTGGCGTCGTTTGGAGACCTGTTGCTCTGCCCACAGGATCTGTTGAGAAAAGGACATGTGATATCAGCATTATTAAGTATACCTACTTTTTCTGCTCATTTAGCTGTATGTCCTCTGTTGGAGAAACCCTGTACGGAGCTAGATTTTTTGCATGCTAATAACACGGCCATCCAGACCGCTCTTTTCTGGATGGACAAGACTTGACGAACGAGCTGGACTCGGAAAGTAAAGTAAATTAAGTAAGTAAGTACTTTTAGGTATTTAGGTACTTCACAGATAAAAGATTTTTAGGTAAAAATTGATCTTGGCCTAGTTAACTTAGAGGCTGGAGCGTCTGTTTTGTAAGCCCCAGGTGGCGGGATCAATTTCCACGCAGAGCGAACTTTATCCTGAACAAATGAGTTTTGTTCTCGGAACGGCTGGCTTTCTCCTACTCTGTCCTTATTCTCTTTTCAATTTAGGATTTTAGGACGGCAACCTCCGCTTTCCCTTTTCAATCAAGGGACGGGCCTCCTTAATTTTTCCCGGCGAACTTGTGGAAAAGGAGGACGCCCGCCACATTCGCATTCCTTATTTGCTTACTTCCCTATTCCTTTTTCGAAATAAGGAGCGAACTCTTCCCGTTCGAAAACATTTCCACAACTTGGGATGCGAAAAACGGGAGGTAAACTTTAGTCCCCTAATAGAATCTCACTGAACAAAAATTCCCTGTGACTTCCCCTTTTATTCTCAAACTTTCGAACTCCTCTCCCCTCTTTCAAACTCTTCACCCCTCCCAATCAATACTCTTCCCCTCATTTTGTTTTATTGTTGTTCAATAATTTACCATCCGATTTCAAATCTTCCCGCCACGAATAACAACTTCCACGGTTGACAACATTGTAAAAATTCCCAGGTACAGGTGTTGTAAGAAATTCTTCCATTCGACTAGGAATTCAGACGCGACAGGAGGTAACTTTGTTTCTCACCTGTGCGTTTTAACAGCCTAGGTAACTCGTACTACGGTGGGAAGGTAGGTTGTATTGTTGTTAGGATGAGGTGATAAAATATGGGTGGCTCTCTAGCGCATGGCCAGGTGGGAGTGTCCTCATAAATTCTTTTTGATTGTGAGAGAAGATTATTATTATCATTATTATTTATTGTTTGCCTTGTAATTAGTATTACCTACCTATGTTTCGTCTTCAGGTAAAAAATAAATAAATAAGTAATAATAAGCACTCGTACTTCTAATAAGTTAGGTACCGAGTACCGACCTAATTAAAAGATGGAGTTTTTTTTTATCTCCTATTAATTTCATTGCTCTAATTCTAACAGGAAGGCCAAGCCTAGTTTGCAGGGGAGAGCGTCTACCTTGTAAGCGCTAGGTCGCAAAAAATAATAATAATAATAAATAAATTAAGTAAAAATACTCCTACTTCTAATAAGTTAGGTACCGACCTAATTAAAAGATGGAGTTTTTTTTATCCCCTAATAATTTCATTGCTCTAATTCGAACAGGAAGGCCAAGCCTAGTTTGTAGGGTAGAGCGTCTACCTTGTAAGCGCTAGGTCGCGGGTTCAATTCCTTCGCGAGGTGAACTTTATCCTAAACTGTCCTCATCCTTGTCTCTTCGATTTCGGGATAACAGGTTGGTTGTCCCGTCCGTTGTGGTTGTGTTCCAGTAACCTCAACGTTTGTTTGTTTGTTTTGTTTTGTTTTGTTTTTTTTTTTTTCTTCTTCTTCTTTCTTTCTTTTTTAAGAGATTTGATAACTGTACGGTCTTATCGCCCCGAAATCGTAGAGAGAAGGAAGACAGGATAGGAGAAAGTCAGCCGTTCCGAGAACAAACATTATCCGTTCAGGATAAAAATTCGCCCCGGGCGGGAATCGAACCCCTTGTAAGTGTGGTTAAATTGTTGGCTGTTTTCTTTTACCTGTTGATTGCTGAGAAGATCCCGAGTCAAATGATTGCTGTGAGTGTCATTAACCTCCGCATGATCTGTCTTAACGATCCTGTAGTGATCCTTGAACCCCATCAGCTGAAACATTAATAGAATCCCTGATTAATTGACCGAACAAAATGAGGTCCAAATTTTGATTCGATACTGCATATTCTTATGAAAATTAGATCGTGCAGTGATTTTACAAATGAGAAATCCAAGTGGTGCAACAAGCACATCCACCATCAAATAGTGGAGATGTCTTTACTACCAAAGTTCCGAATTGAACTATTGAAGGAAAAGTGCCTTATTTAATTTTTTGGAAATGGTTTGTTTAACCAAGAAAGAAAGGAAGGGATTGCTGAGAAGATCCCGAGTCAAATGATTGCTGTGAGTGTCATTAACCTCCGCATGATCTGTATTAACGATCCTGTAGTGATCCTTAAACCCCATCAGCTGAAACATTAATAGAATCCCTGATTAGGTAATTGACCGAACAAAATGAGGTCCAAATTTTGATTCGATACTGCATATTCTTATGAAAATTAGATCGTGCAGTGATTTTACAAATGAGAAATCCAAGTGGTGCAACAAGCACATCCACCAAATAGTGGAGATGTCTTTACTACCAAAGTTCCGAAACGAAGGAATAGTGCCTTATTCAATTTTTTGGGAAATGGTTTGTTTAACCAAGGAATAAAGGAAGGTACCTAAGGTCAGTTTCTATCATTATTATCTTTCCTGCTTCGTTGGTGTAGGTGGTTATACGCTGGCATGGTGAACAAGAGACCGTGAGTTCAATTCCAGCCGAGGTTCGGGACATGGAATACTTAATTTGAGACTTTGACCACAATGATAGCAGTCACCTACTGCTGACGGCTGAAGTAAAGTGTATTTTTTAGGCAGCCTAGTTAGCTTGGAATTTATTTAGCCCTTCTGCTTTGTAAGCGCTAGGTCTCGGGTTCGATTCCCTCCCGGGACGGATTTTATTCTGAACGGAGAAGGTTCGTTCTCGGTACGGCTGGCTTTCTCCCATCCTGTCTTCCTTTTCTCTTCGATTTCGGGACGATAAGACCTTAGCAGTTACAGTTCCCCCTATCAAACCTCTTGAAAGCGCGAGTTCAATTCCAGCCGAGGTTCGGGACATGGAATACTTAATTTGAGACTTTGACCACAATGATAGCAGTCACCTACTGCTGAAGGCTGAAGTAAAGTGTATTTTTTAGGCAGCCTAGTTAGCTTGGAATTTATTTAGCCCTTCTGCTTTGTAAGCGCTAGGCCTCGGGTTCGATTCCCTCCCGGGACGGATTTTATTCTGAACGGAGAAGGTTCGTTCTCGGAACGGCTGGCTTTCTCCCATCCTGTCTTCCTTTCCTCTTCGATTTCGGGACGATAAGACCTTAGCAGTTACAGTTCCCTCTATCAAACCTCTTGAAAAAAAATCTTCCCCTCCCTCCTGGAAAATGTTTCACCCCCTTCCACCCTCCTAGTGTCCTTCCACCCTATCCTCCACATTCCTTGAAAGCTCACAAAAAGTTTTCCGAGTTTCCTCCTACGCGCGTGACCCTCCTGAAAGTCTAGGCTCCTGCTCGAAGCGTCCTTTGAAAAGTCATGTAAAACCTCGCGGTTGACATTGAAAAACCCCCAGCAAGACTGGAAAACGGGGCTTTTCCCACGTGGAAACGGTGGAAAAATCTGCGTTGTGCCGTTAACTTTCTCAAGTGTGTTAAGAAGGTCGACCGTCCAGGTAAATTTTGCTATAAACGTTAAACACTGTTGAACGTTCAACTTCCATTTTCATGATCCGTGTTTTATGATATTAGGTTCCTTTTCGTTGGGATTTCAATCATAGAGAGATCTTTATTGACTTTTATTCTTCAATAGAAGCTGCTGGAGGGCCCATCAGTCCGTCACCCATCCAGTCAACCTCCACGGCCAACAGTGTTTAACGTTCAACTTCCACCCATTCGTAGGAAACTGATCAGTTTGTTTCATCAAGATTATAAAATCGTCGGTTTTATGAACACCTTATGAGACACAATGAATTCATGAAAACCACTTTTGAAGGAAGAATAGGGGACACGAGGAAGACCGAGAGGACATCTTACTTCAAGAACATCATTTATTCATTTCCATCAAGAATGTAACATCCTCTTCTACAATGAAGTCCATGGCAAGGCACAGAAGAAATTGGCTATCACAAGGCGAAGCCTTTAGGAGATGATGATGATAATGATGCAGATGATGCTGACATATATTCGAACCCGCGTCCTCTCGTTCGCCAGACGGGAGCACTTCACCAAAGCCGTTCCAACATCGACTTTGCCTCCGTTTAGAAACGCTGCCTCCGCCCCGAGAACCGCCGCTCAATTCTGAAAACTTGATAGCGTCGATAACAAAGCAGAGAAAGTGGAGGTAGAAACAAATTGCTCCAAGTGAAAAAGAACGGCGAAAACACGTCATCCCAACGAAAGGCGCTGTTACACTGAGGCAACATGATGAATAAGAAATCCAGTCGTTTCGGCAACGAAACTCTTCTGTGGAGGACAAAGTACGCCCCGGGCGGGAATCAAACCTGCGACCTAGCGCTTATAAGCCAGACGCACTACCAACCAAGCTAACTAGGCTGGCTTATACAAACGAGAAATTCAAGTAGGTAGAGTGAATCCGACATCTCCACCAAATTTGTAGTGGAGATGTCCTCACTACCTTGAACTAATGAGTTGAAGAAGTAGGTATGTTTACCAAGGAAAAGGAAAGGACCTGTGTTGTCAGTTTCTATCATTTATAATTTATAATCTTTCCTGCCTACCATCTCCAAGCTAAGAAGCTCAGCTCTTTGAAGCTTCAGTACAGCATCATCAGCAATCAGCATGCGTCTTGCCTCTGTGTAAGCACGCCCTTGAAACGAAAACACGCAACTGCAATGCGGAACGAAATTTCCATCTTCCTCCTACCTCCCAACTCCCAATTTTCAGAATCGTACACATCTACGCACAATCAACAGGCATGAAATATTTCAGGGGAACGGCACTTATTGGAAATCCCTCTCTTTTTTCAAAATGTCCGGGAACGGAGGAGGAATGGAGGATACCTATTTTCGAAAATTTCCTTTCAATTTCCAATATTTCCCAATAGAGAGAGCAGCGTCATTTTTTTTTCTCCAAAAGGAGGGGGGAAATGTCGTTTTACCCCGGAAGGAAAAAATGTCGTTGTTTCCAAAGGAAATGGACATTATAATAGGTACAATTTTATCTAAAGGGAAAAGGACATTTTAGGGCATTAAAAATTAAGGTAAAGTGTTTATTTATGTCATTATAATGTTGAAAGAACGAAGTCAATTCTATTTTTTTTAAGAGGTTTGATAGAGGGAACTGTAACTGCCCAAGGTCTTATCGTCCCGAAATCGAAGAGGGAAGGAAGACAGGATAGGAAAAAGCCAGCCGTTCCGAGAACGAACATTTCCAGTTCAGGATAAAATCCGCCCCAGGCGGGAATCGAAGCCGCGCCCTAGCGCTTACAAGGCAGACGCACTACCAACTAAGCCAACTAAGCTGGTTTTGAAGTAATGAACCATGGCTAAGAAACGAACATATTTCCTATTTTACAACCTGGGAGTAATTATTACATCTCCACAAGTAACTCCGTTCTATTTGCGTCCATACCATCATAGGATTTTACTCTTAAACCAGGATTTTACGAGTAGATATATGTAGGTACATGGGGATTTTACGCTGATAAACGTTTTTTCTATAACAGGAGAAAAATAACCCTTCACCAGTAGCTCCGTTCTGTTTGCGTCCGTACATAAGGATTCTACGCTTACATGGGGATTTTACGAGTTGATACATGGGGATTTTACGCTGATACACGTATTTTCTACGACATCAGGAGTAAAATAGACCTCGTAATCTCGTAAACATTTGTCAGTTTGCCACTCATTCTGAACGTAAGTATGTATTAGGGTCTACAGTCTACAGCAGTCTACAGTCTGCACTCTACACTGGGGAGAATGTGACACATCTCCTTTGACCTCCTAATCTCCCAGTCGAAATTCTACAAATTCCGAGTTCTACGCATTCTGACCAAATTTTATCCCAGAAAGATCTTGCTTGCCAACTCTTTTTGCGGGATTTTCGCAGCACTGCGATTCTTTGAACGAAGAGAAAACAAAATGAGCAAAATGGGACTTATTCTCTCTCGTAGGTACACATCTTTTACCTACGAACCATGAATACGTATGTTACGAACCATGGAACACCAACATTTTCGAGGTTAACAGTTGGGAGGATTTACGGAAGCTTTAGACTAGCGCTACCTCCTATTAAAAATCATTACGCGGCTGATAAAGGAAGCTCCTTTAACACCTGTGTGAATGTCCCACAGTTCCTTCCATCTACTGGTTTGACTCTCGTAGGTACACATCTTTTACCTACGAACCATGAATACGTATGTTACGAACCATGGAACACCAACATTTTCGAGGTTAACAGTTGAGAGGATTTACGGAAGCTTTAGACTAGCGCTACTTCCTATTAAAAATCATTACGCGGCTGATAAAGAAAGCTCCTTTAACACCTGTGTAAATGTCCCACAATTCCTTCCATCTACTGGTTTGCATATTTCCAAGAGGGGAAGAATGCGAACGGGAAATGCGAGAATCTGATTGGTGCAAATCCACCTGGTGCAGTAAAAAATGTGAAAGGAATGTGTGGAACTTCGGAATGTGTAGTTTTAGCATTAGGAATCTATGTAGAAGAGGGGTCTTGAGAGAGGAAAAGTATTTGAGCGCATCAATTTCCGTTGAGGGAAGTCTTTTGAACGTGTACAGGTAACTCATTTACTTCCACTTTATTTCTTAGATATTGGAATTACAGGGTAACTCAAAAGTACGCCTTGTGTAAGAGGCAGAGCTCGTCTTTATTAAGAGCCCGTTCCTCCTTGTCGCCAGTTTCACCGATTTTTTCCCGACTGTCCTGTAGGCAATGTAATTAAACGAGAGTGTTCCCACTACATACGATGTACGATTTTTCCCCGAACGACACAAAAATGTCTTTGTAGACAATGTAATTCAAATGAGACCAGCATTCCCACTGAACAGTATACGATTTTTTTTTTTCGAACGACAAGTAGGAACGGGCTCTAAGGCTCAAAGCAAAGTGAAGCTAAGACCATAGAGCATCTAGAGGTTTTTTCTCTCAGTTCTTTTGCGGTTTGAAGTAGTCGCTTAAATCTATCGTCACTTCCCTCTACCTGTTTGATGCCCTATTGACAACGCTTTTGTATTACTTCAGAGCACGTTCTTTTACCATGACGAGGTATCCAAGAACGGAAAAATTTGGTTAGAAAATTTCCGCCCTGGTCGGTATTCGAACCCACCACCTTCGGGTCGAGAGTCAGTGCTCTTGACCACTGGGCCAGAGAGGAGTAACACCCTATATTAGGAAAACAATGATCCCCCCTATAGAAGAAGGAGATATATTGATATCTATGAGGGGTGAAAATGAAAAGTAGGAAAAAGAGCACCCCAAAAAAAAAAAAAAAAAAAAAAAAAAAAAAACAGAAGGTAAGAACAGTAACATTTTTTTTTTTTTTTTCATTTATTCATAGGTAGAAACTATTATTATATAAATTTATTGATATTCCTATTGGGTAGGTACCTACTTACCATAAAGTCAAACAACTTGAAACACGAAAATAATTTTTGAGATAGCTCTGGCATCTATGTAAAGCCATGTAGGTCTATAGGTCCACAATATTTTTTTTATGTAAGTAGATGCTTATAGGTATATTTTGCATACGACTCTCAAGTCGAATTTGGGGGCGGGTCTGCCTGGGCCTGAGCTGACTTTATAGGAAGCCTGGAAAAAATGTTGATTTGAGTGACCTACCTTCCTCTATAGAAGTACTTTTACTAGAAGTGTACAAATTATATATCTGATTTTATTTAACGAAGTCAAGCAAGGTCATAAGGTCAGAACCCACCCTACCGACCTGGCTTGGACCTCAGTCATTTAATGGACCAAAGTTTCTTGGGTAAAAAAGTAGGTATGTACCTAATATCTATCTACCTGTCTAGGTTGATACTCAATAGGCAGGTATCTGTATACTGCATAAATCCGTGAATCAGTTACTCATACCTACAAGGTATAGTTCATCCAGATCAATGTGACAGCAATGAGTCATCAACCCAAAATGAAGGAACCAATCAGATTGCAGGAAATCCTTACCTACATTGTTGCAATTCAGGTAAAGGTCTATTTTTGATAAAAAAACTGAGCTCTCCGAAAAAAAGGTTAGCTTCCGATGTTAATTGAAAAATTCGATTATAAAGAGAGAAAAAGCGTCAAAGGTAAAAACTGTAAAAAGAAAATTAGCGTCACCTCTCTTAAAAACCTTAATTGGTGACAATCCCTTCCTTTTCCTCCTGATTCGTGGGTAATGTGACCTAATCAGTTTTTCAGTCTAAATTACTCAAAAATAATCAAGAATAGGTACCTATGTACCTAGGTAGTAGGTAGGTACTTAAGACTGGTGCGAAGGTAGGTACTTACTCGTACCTTGTTTTCTTGTACTGCCCGAATAGGTCTGAAAATTTCCTTTAGGTAGGTCTGAAAATTCCCTTTAGGTAGGTACCTACTCGAGTAGTCTGAACAAGGTCTCGTATAAGTACCTATGTTTGATAGAAACTTTGACCTAATGATAAAAGAAAAGACCTGAACTAAGTACCTACAATTTTTATACCTAAATACGAGTAGGACTTACATTTTCATTCTCCTAATTGTTCTGCAGGTCTCGTATAAGTACCTATGTTTGATAGAAACTTTGACCTAATGATAAAAGAAAAGACCTGAACTAAGTACCTACAATTTTTATACTTAAATACGAGTAGGACTTACATTGTCATTCTCCTAATCGTTCTGATTGTGTTTACGCTGGGATAACTCAAGCAATGAAACAGCTAAGAAATGAAACTTCACAATGTGTTGCGAATGTTGAGATCATCATGGCGTCACTTGTAACACCAGGGAGCATAACTTTTGCTCCCTTTTAGGAGAGGAAGCAGGGAGCCTTGGTCTCGACGCGGAGGGAGCCGCGACGCTGAATTAGCAACGCGGTATCCACAGATGTGTGACTTCTGCATAATTACCACCTTTTCCTACAGCCCCTACACATCCAGGTCCATTTCAACTGACAGACTCTTTGTGTAGGTAGGTGGCTTCTCATTTACCATTTCTCATACCTTTGTGTTTCTATTCACAGAGATGCTGAAGACGCTGTTCATGCCAGAGATGGATATGACTATGACGGCTACAGACTGCGTGTAGAGTTTCCAAGAGGTGGAGGTCCATCACAGGGAGGTTTCCGTAAGAGCTATGGTGGTGGATTTAGTGGAGACCGAGGCAAAGGAAGAGGACCTCCGGCAAGACGATCACAATACAGAGTTCTTGTTACTGGTAAGAGTGGGAGTGAAGCAAGGGAAGATGTGGTTCTAATAAAAATAAGAATAAAATATACCTTGTTTATCCTGCCAGAAAGACCGAGGCAAAGGAAGAGGACCTCCGGCAAGACGATCACAATACAGAGTTCTTGTTACTGGTAAGAGTGGGAGTGAAGCAAGGGAACATATGGTTCTATTAAAAATAAGAATAAAATATACCTTGTTTATCCTGCTAGAAAGAGAATGAAAGGCCCTGCAGTCTAAACAAGGTCTTATTTATTTCATGGCTCAAAGTTTTTGACTAAATGAGTGCATGACTTCTCTACATTGAAATTTTGCTGATAAGTTTTTTTTTCTAATCAATATCAGAGGCAGAGCATTAATCTAATTTTATCTTTACAGGTTTGCCACCATCAGGAAGTTGGCAAGATTTGAAGGATCACATGAGAGAGGCTGGAGATGTTTGCTTTGCTGATGTTTACAAGGACGGAACTGGTGTTGTGGAATTCCTCCGACATGATGACATGAAATATGCATACAAGAAACTAGATGATTCCAGATTCCGCTCACATGAGGTTTGTATATTTATCACTGTGACAATCATCATTAATTTAAAAAAATGCTCAATAGTTTGTTAGGATATTGATATGACACATATGACATGAAATATGCATACAAGAAACTAGATGATTCCAGATTCCGCTCACATGAGGTTTGTATTTTTATCACTGTGACAATCATCATTAATTAAAAAAAAAGAAAAAAAGCTCAATAGTTTGTTAGGATATTGATATGACACATATAATATGAAAAATTTTCACTTGTTCCAGGGTGAGGTGGCTTACATTCGTGTCAAAGAAGACTACAGTGGTTCTGCCCCTGATTCTGATGATGGTCGTAGTCGGTCCCGTTCAAGATCACGCAGTTATCCCAGCCGAAGTGGTGGTGGAGGTGGTCGGGGTCGTGGATCTCCAACCTACTCTCCAGTGCAACGATCAAGCTACTCTCGTTCACGGTCCCGCTCTTAAATGGAAATCCCCTAGAGAGATGGTGCAATTGGCTCAATCTTTGACATGTTTTCCCAAGCAAAACAAATTTTAGAAAAAAAAAAAAAAAAAAAAAAAAAACAGAAGGTAAGAACAGTATTTTTTTTTTTCATTTATTCATAGGTAGAAACAATTATTATATAAATTTATTGATATTTCTTTTGGGTACCTACCATAAAGTCAAACAACTTGAAACACGAAAATAATTTTTGAGATAGCTCTGGCATCTATGTAAAGTTCTCTAAAGCAAGTATTTCTAGCGGCCCGCAAGCACGTTTAGTACGCCCTGCCTCTGTGGGCTTTCAAGTAAAGCCCGACTCTCGTGAGGTATCTGCCCACATTGAAGGTTCAAAGTCCCTGCTCTAAAGAAACCTCAATCTTGTGGTTCAAGTTGTTATACCTTCTCAAGTCGTATGACTTTGGAATAGATGCATACTCGTACAATAACTTGATTTCATTACACAATCACTCTACAATAAGTTATTCTCTAGTATTGAATTTTATTAATTTTCATCAGTAATGGTCAAGACACTTGCCTGGTAATCTGAAGGACGTGGGATCAATCCCAGCTAAGGTATGGAATTCCATGAGCATCATTTTATCAACATCTATTTAAACCTTGGCTACAACAAAAATATATTATGTCCCTATAGTTCTGAAATAATTGTGACTTAGAAACGGAAAAAGAATTGGAATCTCTTGGTAAACTCCTCAGGTATGGAATTCCATGAGCATCATTTTATCAACATCTATTTAAACCTTGGCTACAACAAAAATATATTATGTCCCTATAGTTCTGAAACAATTGTGACTTAGAAACGGAAAAAGAATTGGAATCTCTTGGTAAACTCCTCATTCTTGTTGTGAGCATAATACTCGTTGAAAGAGGGCATGACAAATTCATCCTCCGGGCTTGTCTTGTACACTTTCTCTCCGTACAGAGTACCTGCCTCCCAGCCTTCTGTGTTCTTCATTAGCTCAGTCTCTTCATCGCGAATCTTGCGCATGGTCTTCAGAAGACTGAGGAAGAGAGAAAAAAAAGAAGTTTTCATCAATTAGTGCAAAATCTAGTCAGTTCTCATAGCATATAGTTTTTTGCTTTCTATTACTACAGTAACTAAAATAAATAAATAACTACAGTATAGCAAGCTATACTAGTAATGAAAGTACCTATTGCAATCGGTCCAAATTTTCAAAATCGGGAAATGGTTGGAAATATCCGTTTTGGGATCCCCTGATGTCAAAAAAGTGATTTTTATCGGTCCAAATGTTCAAAATCAATGGTTGGAAATATCCGTTTTGGGATCCCCTGATGTCAAAAAAGTGATTTTCAGCCCATGGTCTGTACGTATGTATGGACGTACGTATGTACTACAGGTTTAAATGGGAAAAGGTGGTAGACAAAATATCTCAAGAACGGTTTGTCCAAGAGCAATGAAATTTGGTATGCTATCCCGGTAGGGTCCAAGGACGCGACTGTAACAATTTGGTAAAAATCGGTCAGTCAATCATCTAGATATCAACCAAAGTCATAGTTACTTAACTAACCTTTTTTTATGAGAAAAAGGTGGTATACAAAATATCTCAAGAACGGTTTGTCGTAAAGCAATGAAATTTAGTATGATATACCGGTAGGTTCCAAGGACGCAACTGTAAAAATTTAGTAAAAATTGGACAGTCACTCATCCAGATATCAACCAAAGTCATTGTTGCTTAATTAATCCCTTATTACATGAGGAGTATTTTGAGATAGAAAATTTTTGACCGAAAATATACTTTTTCGGTATTAATTTTTCAAAATTTAATGGAGATAAACATAGGATAACAAGTCAAGTAATATTTATTTATTTGTTATGTTAAATGAAATTCTTACTTTCTATCTTTCTCTGCAATGAGCAATGGCATCAAAGCAACGGTGGCACTGTTGTTTTCTGCTCTCTCCCTTCTGACTTGTTCCCTATTTAATCGCCAGAGATAAATACCAACAGCTGTTGATACAACGTATGTGGGAATAATGGTATACCCTGAAAAAGAAGAAAAGAAAATATATTAACACAAGTACCAAGTATTAGGTGTCTATTAACTTAGAAAAATATGTTAAATGGTTTTCTGGTAATTATGCAGAAGTCACGTCTGTGGAAAAGAAAAGTTCCTTTTTGTTTTCAACCTAACCCTATAATAACACTAATCACTGCTCTAATTGTGAAAACTCCTTCTTGCATTTAACCTAACCCTATAATAACACTGGTCACTGCTCGTTTGTGCCAGTTCCTTTGGTAGCAATATTCCACGGATGTGACTTCTGCACAAGTACTGGTTTCCTTACAACTTGGTACTAATTGTGAAAACTCCTTCTTGCATTTAACCTAACCCTATAATAACACTGGTCACTGCTCGTTTGTGCCAGTTCCTTTGGTAGCAATGTTCCACGGATGTGACTTCTGCACAAGTACCGGTTTCCTTACAACTTGGTTATTTTATGTCACTACTAGGATTTGAACCCCAGTCCCAGAGGTTATGAGTTCAGTGACAACTACACTACTGGCGCATACTCTATCAATTTGTTCCTAATAAGCAGGAGACTTACAGTTCCATATTTTCCGAGCAGGAACTCTGGAAAAATCCAATTTCTTGTAGCCACCATCGGGAGGAAGATCTTGCTTGTATGTTGTTGAAGAGGACATGGTTGTATTCTTTGAAAGGCACCACTAAGAAAGAGTAGACGACTTACTGAAGAAAACTGTTCTCTGGGGAACAATTTTCCTCAGAAATAATGAGAAAATGACTAATTTAATTCAAATTTTTGGAATTTTGACCTCCAAGGAGTCTAATTTTCATCCCCTTCCATTTGTTTATTTTTTCATATTTCATGATCAAGATTTGTTTATCTTTCTTAAAATCAGCTGATTGAAAAATGCAGTTTGATTGGGATAGGGGGAAAAGGGAAATTTTGCCGGGCTTTTACAATATGGCAACACTGCAATCTTGTAAACAAACCCAGGGAAAATGGCGGATTTTTAATGGCGATTGCGCTCACCCTCACCGCTTGCGCTTGTTTTTTGTCTTTCCTCGTTTGATGCCGAAGGCTTGGCTGTAGTTTGCAATTTCCTAGTTCGTAGCTTTATTTTTTGTTCTCGTTTAATTCATCAAGGAGAGTGTTCTGTCTTGTTTAAAAATCGAACATTTAACTCTATTTCACTGTTCATCCGTAATTGGTAAATCTCTCTATCGCTCAAAGAAAGTAGAGCGTTTGCGTCTCCACCAAAATTGGGAGATGGTTCTTCTAGATTCGAATTGGATCTTCTGTTAATACGTTCATCTTCATCATCTAATACTACGCCTTCGTTTAGAGCTCTTCTCACAATGGTATTTTCTGTTTCGTCGGAGTCGTATACTTTTTGGTCGGTTTTAAGAGGATCATAGATAGTATTTTTGACACTACTTGCTTTGTTTTTACCCTCATTAGCACTTTCACGAGAGCTTTCTTGACTATTTTGATTCGGATTATTTTCGTCAATTTCTTGTTCCATTGGTTCAAAATTTTCGAAAACATCCTCGGTTCTGTCCATATTGAGCTCTATTGAGAAAAATTGGTCAATTTCCAAACCATTAGAAACTATTTGCTCACTGTCAGCATCCGTTGGTCTTTCCCTCGCTGTTGGCCTTTTCGGGAACTTCGGAATGTGTAGTTTTAGCATTAGGAATCTATGTAGAAGAGGGGTCTTGAGAGAGGAAAAGTATTTGAGCGCATCAATTTCTGTCGAGGGAAGTATTTTGAATGTGTGCATGTAACTCATTTACTTCCACTTTATCTCTATTCGTATACCGGAGTTTACGGAGCTACCACTTTCCGTTCTTTCTCCAAATTACCAACTTATTCTCTATGCGGTTTCACTCCATCGGCCAGCGCAGTGCAACGACGCGGCGAGGCGATAGCACGTTTAATGCATCAGATCTCAATGGACCATTAAAGTAACTGAAGTTAAGCATCGTTACGCGTGGTTGGTATCCGAATGGGTGACCATCATCAGGACAATCGCGTGTTGCTGTCTTTTCCCGACCTCAACTAAGGCTGGGTAAGGTTGATGTGCGGAAGCGGATGGCTTGTCGACGACCAGGAGTTAAAACCTCGTCACTATTAAAGACCTTCTGTTATACATTGAGCCATTTGAGCCTGAGCTAGTCTAGTTATAGCTTGGTAGAGCTCCTGCCTTGTAAGCGATAGGTCGTCAATTCGATTTTCGCCCGGGCCGAACATTATCCTAAACAGAGAAAGTTCGTTTTCGGATCGGCTGACTTTATCATATCCTACCTCCGTTGTTACAGTTCCCTCTATCAAACCTCTTTAAAAAAAGTAAAAATGTTAAATCATTACCATCCGTAGATATTGGAATTACAGGGTAACTCAAAAGTACGCCTTGTGTAAGAGGCAGAGCTCGTCTTTATTAAGAGCCCGTTCCTCCTTGTCGTCAGTTTCACCGATTTTTTCCCGACTGTCCTGTAGGCAATGTATGTAATTTAAATGAGAGTGTTCCCACTACATACGATGTACGATTTTTCCCCCGAACGACACAAAAATGTCTTTGTAGACAATGTAATTCAAATGAGACTATTCCCACTGAACAGTATACGATTTTTTTTTTTCGAACGACAAGTAGGAACGGGCTCTAAGGCTCAAAGCAAAGTGAAGCTAAGACCATAGCCATAGAGCATCTAGAGGTTTTTTCTCTCAGTTCTTTTGCGGTTTGAAGTGGTCGCTTAAATCTATCGTCACTTCCCTCTACCTGTTTGATGCCCTATTGACAACGCTTTTGTATTGCTTCAGAGCACGTTCTTTTACCATGACGAGGTATCCAAGAACGGAAAAATTTGGTTAGAAAATTTCCGCCCTGGTCGGTATTCGAACCCACCACCTTCGGGTTGAGAGTCAGTGCTCTTGACCACTGGGCCAGAGAGGAGTAACACCCTGTATTAGGAAAACAATGATCCCCCCTAATAAAACAAGGAGATATATTGATATCTATGAGCTATGAGGGGTGAAAATGAAAAGTATAGGAAAAAGAGCACCCCTTTTTTGAGTCCCTATTTCCCTATGTTTTTCGTGAAAATCATCCCCCTTTGATTTTCTTTCACTACCACTGCGATATAAGCTCCTGCTCTTTCAAAGTTCTAAATTGTGTTAAATTCATCCCCACTCAAAAATCGCAATTTCTCCTGAAGGGCCCCTTGTGAATGATATTTCCCCTCTTTCGTTTTTGTATAGATAGGGGTAGATTTGTTTAATCCAATAGTTTTCTCTAGTTACTTTCTATTACATTATTAAGATTGGATTTACCATTGAACGATGACTTGGGGGTTAATATAGGGGGGTTATGGCCCGTTATTTGGTTTTACATTGTATGTAATAGTTAGGTATTATATGATTTATATGTGGCTTACTTATTTTTGATAGAGTGGTATTTTGTTTTATATCTGATGTAGGCTATTTTTAACTGCTAAGGTCATGTCGGACTTTTCTGCCTTGCCATTTCACTGGGAAATTACATCACCCAGCCTGAGTGGGGCCGGGAAAAGCTTAGAAGCACGTACGTGTACTACGTGTTAGCTCAGATGTCACCCGTCCAGATAGGTGCCTACCACGCGCAACGTTGCTTAACTTCAGTGATCTGTTGGTGGAAACTATACATCCCCGGAATTTTCATCCCCGTTTTCCCTCTGCCTCCACCAAAAGCTCCAGAAAAGTTTTCCTCGGACTGTCTGTCTCGCGTAGATTCCTACTACAGTTCAGCAAATCTTTGGAAAACTTGAAATTCCCAGTCAGCAAGTTCTGCTGAAGTTCACAAATTTCGTGAACGGGGAACGCCGAAAAAAATAAAACTAGAAAAAATATACCGTTTTTAAGAGAACTTTGTATTGGAAACGGTGCTAAGTTCCTACTACTACCGATCAGGGTTACCTATAACCTATACCTTATTGATTTTATTGGTGGATTCCAATAACCTAATCGGGGGTATCAATACGTTTTCCCTTCATCTTTGATTGCTTCTTATCAATAAAAATAAAATTTAATTAATTATTAAAACCTAGGTATCTCAGAGAACTTTGTATTGGAAACGGTGCTAAGTTCCTACTACTACCGATCAGGGTTACCTATAACCTATACCTTATTGATTTTATTGGTGAATTCCAATAACCTAATCGGGGGTATCAATACGTTTTCCCTTCATTTTTGATTGCTTCTTATCAATAAAAATAAAATTTAATTAATTATTAATACCTAGGTATCTAATAATTATTTTCATATCAGAAAGGAAGGAGAGAGAGAGAGAGAAGGGAGAGAAAAGGGAGGGAATTGATCACAACCTATATCAGTCGAATTCAGTCGATTTCCAATGTGGGCTGGTCAAACCCCAATATCATCCTTTCAATACATCCATTTATATTTTTCCTTCCCTCCTTCTATCTTCCTCCTACCTCCCAACTCCCAATTTTCAGAATCGTACACATCTACGCACAATCAACAGGCATGAAATATTTCAGGGGAACGGCTGCACTTATTGGAAGTCCCTCTCTTTTTCAAAATGTCCGGGAACGGAGAAGGAAGGGTAATATGGATAGGTACCTATTTTCGAAAATTTCCTTTCAATTTCCAATATTTCCCAATAGAGAGAGCAGCGTCATTTTTTTTCTCCAAAAGGAGGGGGGAAATGTCGTTTTACCCCGAAAGGAAAAAATGTCGTTGTTTCCAAAGGAAAAAGACATTATAATAGGTACAATTTTATCTAAAGGGAAAAGGACATTTTAGGGCATTAAAAATTAAGGTAAAGTGTTTATTTATGTCATTATAATGTTGAAAGAACGAAGTCACTAATGTTGAACCATTAGTAACTGCCCAAGGTCTTATCGTCCCGAAATCGAAGAGGGAAGGAAGACAGGATATAGGAAAAAGCCAGCCGTTCCGAGAACGAACATTTCCCGTTCAGGATAAAATCCGCCCCAGGCGGGAATCAAACCCGCGCCTTAGCGCTTATAAGGCAGACGCGCTACCAACCAAGCCAACTAGGCTGACACCCTACCACATTGTATTCTATTGTATTATATTTTATTATTTGCTAAATATACAAGGTACTTAAGTACCTCTTTCTTATAAATTAAAATTAATAGGTTATTTTTCGTTGGGATTTCAATCATAGAGAGATCTTTATTGATTTTTATTCTTCAATAGAAGCTGGAGGGCCCAGTCCGTCACCCATCCAGTCAACTTCCACGGCCAACAGTGTTTAACGTTCAACTTCCACCCATTCGTAGAAAACTGATCAGTTTGTTTCATCAAGATTATAAAATCGTCGGTTTTATGAACATCTTATGACACACAATGAATTCATGAAAACCACTTTTGAAGGAAGAATAGGGGACACGAGGAACACCGAGGACATCTTACTTCAAGAACATCATTTATTAATTAATTTCCATCAAGAATGTAACATCCTCTTCTACAATGAAGTCCATGGCAAGGCACAGAAGAATTTGGCTATCACAAGGCGAAGCCTATAGGAGATGATGATGATGATAATGATGCAGATGATGCTGACATATATTCGAACCCGCGTCCTCCCGTTCGCCAGACGGGAGCACTTCACCAAAGCCGTTCCAACATCGACTTTGCCTCCGTTTAGAAACGCTGCCTCCGCCTCCATGGCTAAGAAACGAACATATTTCCTATTTTACAACCTGGGAGTAATTATTACATCTCCACAAGTAACTCCGTTCTATTTGCGTCCGTACATAAGGATTTTACTCTTAAACCAGGATTTTACGAGTAGATAGATATGTAGGTACATGGGGATTTTACGCTGATAAACGTTTTTTCTATAACAGGAGAAAAATAACCCTTCACCAGTATTTTATCCCAGAAAGATCTTGCTTGCCAACTCTTTTTGCGGGATTTCGCAGCACTGCGATTCTTTGATAAACGTTTTTTCTATAACAGGAGAAAAATAACCCTTCACCAGTAGCTCTGTTCTGTTTGCGTCCGTACATAAGGATTTTACGCTTACATGGGGGATTTTACGAGTTGATACATGGGGATTTTACGCTGATATTACACGTATTTTCTACGACAGGAGTAAAATAAACCTCGTAAACATTAATTTGTCAGTTTGCCACTCATTCTGAACGTAAGCATGTATTAGGGTCTACACAGCACTCTACAGTCTGCACTCTACATATACTGGGGAGAATGTGACACCTGAAAAAGAACGGCGAAAACACGTCATCCCAACGAAAGGCGCTGTTACACTGAGGCAACATGATGAATAAGAAATCCAGTCGTTTCGGGAACGAAACTTTTCTGTGGAGGACAGGTTTGATTCCTCGCCCCGGGCGGGAATCAAACCTGCGACCTAGCGCTTATAAGGCAGACGCACTATCAACCAAGTTAACTAGGCTGGCTTATACAAACGAGAAATTCAAGTAGGTAGAGTGAATCCGACATCTCCACCAAATTTGTAGTGGAGATGTCTTCACTACCTTGAACTAATGAGTTGAAGAAGTAGGTATGTTTACCAAGGAAAAGGAAAGGACCTGTGTTGTCAGATTCTATCATTTATATTTTATAATTTATAATCTTTCCTGCCTACCATCTCCAAGCTAAGAAGCTCAGCTCTTTGAAGCTTCAATACAGCATCAGCAATCAGCATGCGTCTTGCCACTGTGTAAGCACGCCCTTGAAACGAAAACACGCAACTGCAATGCGGAACGAAATTTCGACTTTTCTATCGTTGTGCCGAAAGTTCGCCCCGGGTGGGAGTCGAACCCGCGACCTAGCGCTTACAAGGCAGACGCGATACGATACCCAAGCTAACTAGGCTGGCGAGGGTTTTTTTTAGACCATGATTCTTTAAATCTTCATTATTAGTGTTTCTCCTCCCTATCTTTTTAACAAATACGATTTGCCTTTTGCCTATGATAAAAACTCTTAAGTAATAAATTCGTATGTTATAGATTCGTACAAGCTTAACCCGACTTCTAGGACTGTTCGCCCCACCTAGCCTCAGAGATGTTAAGACGTATGGTATGCTTAATGATCGATTTAATTAGAGTCTTAACTGAAAGGTTGGTGAAATCGTCCACTATGTTTTACAAACATTTCGGACGTTAACTATTAGGAGAATATGTGAACGCAAGAATAAAGCAACATTCCCACCAGGTGAAATAACGTAAATCGAGTTTCGTTGACAGAAATGAGCCAGCCTAGTTGGCTTGGTTGGTAGCGCGTCTGCCTTGTAAGCGCTAGGTCGCGGGTTTGATTCCCGCCGGGACGAATAACCTTGTACAATTTTCTTATGTTTGCAGTTTCAGGCGGCGCGACTACGCTCTCATTGTTCGAGACTTCCACTGTAAAATGTGAAATTGGGAGAGTTGAAATGTAAGACGTAAGTAACCAAAACGCGTTTCTGCACATGGGCAGAAACGAGTTTTCGTCAAATAACGCTCAAGAGTTCAACTAATGGGACTCTAATTTTGGTTTCAAAAACTCTCTATTATCTACTCGAACCTCAAATCGTCAAGATATGTGGAACTTACGCTGATTCGTAGAAGCTTAACTCACCCTTTGAGGCAGTTGCCCCTACACCTCAGAGTGGGCTTTTTGCTTTTTGTGTATGGAACTTACGTAGTTGTCCTTCAAATCTTCATGCTGATGATCCAGGCCATCGTCAGGGATTACCACCCGGATCCCCTGACCTGAATATCCGTACAGGGAATACACAGGCACCACGTTCAGGTCATTCACAGGCAGATTTAGATCCTGTCTGAAGTCTTGCTGGGAAAAAAAAAAAATCATTTCGATGTCAAAAATTGTGTTAAATTCATCCCCACTCAAAAATCGCAATTTCTCCTGAAGGGCCCCTTGTGAATGATATTTCCCCTCTTTCGTTTTTGTGTAGATAGGGGTAGATTTGTTTAATCCAATAGTTTTCTCTAGTTACTTTCTATTACATTATTCAGATTGGATTTACCATTGAACGATGGCTTGGGGGTTAATATAGGGGGGTTATGGCCCGTTATTTGGTTTTACATTGTATGTAATAGTTAGGTATTATATGATTTATATGTGGCTTACTTATTTTTGATAGAGTGGTATTTTGTTTTATATCTGATG
>NW_007377477.1:148605-170808 GCF_000475195.1 Diaphorina citri | reverse complement strand
GCCCCGAAATCGTAGAGAGAAGGAAGACAGGATAGGAGAAAGTCAGCCGTTCCGAGAACAAACATTATCCGTTCAGGATAAAAATTCGCCCCGGGCGGGAATCGAACCCCTTGTAAGTGTGGTTAAATTGTTGGCTGTTTTCTTTTACCTGTTGATTGCTGAGAAGATCCCGAGTCAAATGATTGCTGTGAGTGTCATTAACCTCCGCATGATCTGTATTAACGATCCTGTAGTGATCCTTAAACCCCATCAGCTGAAACATTAATAGAATCCCTGATTAGGTAATTGACCGAACAAAATGAGGTCCAAATTTTGATTCGATACTGCATATTCTTATGAAAATTAGATCGTGCAGTGATTTTACAAATGAGAAATCCAAGTGGTGCAACAAGCACATCCACCATCAAATAGTGGAGATGTCTTTACTACCAAAGTTCCGAATTGAACTATTGAAGGAAAAGTGCCTTATTTAATTTTTTGGAAATGGTTTGTTTAACCAAGAAAGAAAGGAAGGTAAGGTCAGTTTCTATCATTATTATCTTTCCTGCTTCGTTGGTGTAGGTGGTTATACGCTGGCATGGTGAACAAGAGAGCGCGAGTTCAATTCCAGCCGAGGTTCGGGACATGGAATACTTAATTTGAGACTTTGACCACAATGATAGCAGTCACCTACTGCTGACGGCTGAAGTAAAGTGTATTTTTTAGGCAGCCTAGTTAGCTTGGAATTTATTTAGCCCTTCTGCTTTGTAAGCGCTAGGTCTCGGGTTCGATTCCCTCCCGGGACGGATTTTATTCTGAACGGAGAAGGTTCGTTCTCGGAACGGCTGGCTTTCTCCCATCCTGTCTTCCTTTCCTCTTCGATTTCGGGACGATAAGACCTTAGCAGTTACAGTTCCCTCTATCAAACCTCTTGAAAAAAAATCTTCCCCTCCCTCCTGGAAAATGTTTCACCCCCTTCCACCCTCCTAGTGTCCTTCCACCCTATCCTCCACATTCCTTGAAAGCTCACAAAAAGTTTTCCGAGTTTCCTCCTACGCGCGTGACCCTCCTGAAAGTCTAGGCTCCTGCTCGAAGCGTCCTTTGAAAAGTCATGTAAAACCTCGCGGTTGACATTGAAAAACCCCCAGCAAGACTGGAAAACGGGGCTTTTCCCACGTGGGAACGGTGGAAAAATCTGCCGTTGTGTCGTTAACTTTCTCAAGTGTGTTAAGAAGGTCGACCGTCCAGGTAAATTTTGCTATAAACGTTAAACACTGTTGAACGTTCAACTTCCATTTTCATGATGGGTGTTTTATGATATTAGGTTATTTTTCGTTCATGTGTGTGTGTATTAGGGGTTAGACTTTTAGGAAGTACGATATTAAGTTGGTTGGTATAGGTACGAAAACATACATACGAGTAGGTATGTTAGATGTTTACCTACCACCTTTTATAATACCTACATCTTTTGTTCTTCTTCTCCTGCCTTTTCCTATTTCAATGATGGGGTTGGCGTTCGTCGTCATCCTCGTTATGTCAGCAGTAGACTGATTTTTTTAAAGACCTTTCTGACAAGACCTAATTAGCTTGGTATGTAGGCCATGTACGCCTCAGGTTCCGCGCGAACTTTATCCTGAACACTTAAGGTTCGTTCTCGGAACGGCTGGCTTTCTCCTATCCTGTCCTCAGTGTCCTCCTTCTCTTTTTTATCCTGAACACTTGAGGTTCGTTCTCGGAACGGCTGGCTTTCTCCTATCCTGTCCTCCTTCTCTGTTCTATTTCGGGGCGATGCTTTACAGTTCCCTTTCTTAAATAAATAAAAAAACAACACAACACAACACAACACACACACAACCCCGATCGAAACTCGTGATTTTGCACCAAAATAAATAGCTCATCTCTAAAGGGAATTTATCTAAAAGAATTCCCAGGTAGGTACTTTTGGCTGAAAAGTCCCTTATTTTTTCCCTAGCTTCCAGGCCTAGCCCCTAGCCCTAGAAAAGCCCCTAAAAGAATAACCTTCTCTGTTCTATTTCGGGGCGATGCTTTACAGTTCCCTTTCTTAAATAAATAAAAAAACAACACAACACAACACAACACACACACAACCCCGATCGAAACTCGTGATTTTGCACCAAAATAAATAGCTCATCTCTAAAGGGAATTTATCTAAAAGAATTCCCAGGTAGGTGCTTTTGGCTGAAAAGTCCCTTATTTTTTCCCTAGCTTTCAGGCCTAGCCCCTAGCCCTAGAAAAGCCCCTAAGAGAATAACAATAATAGTGCTTATTTATACTGCTCGCATAGGACTGAAAAGTCCCTTTACTCCAGCAGTAGGCTACTACTATTATTGTGGTCAAATTATCAAATTATGTCGAGGATAAAATAATTCCATATCTCGGCTGGGATCGAACCCACTCCCTCCTGTTTATAATAGTGCTTATTTATACTGCTCGCATAGGACTGAAAAGTCCCTTTACTCCAGCAGTAGGCTACTACTATTATTGTGGTCAAATTATGTCGAGGATAAAATAATTCCATACCTCGGCTGGGATCGAACCCACTCCCAGGCGAGCGTCTTGACCACTACGCCACCGAGGCAAAAGAAGAAGACGATCTTACTTACCTCCTCCACCAAAGCATGTCCGTGAGCCTCGACCACGGCCTTCGCCTTGTCCACACCTCCAAGGATGTGAACTATCCACTCGTTCGTATAATGCTCCACCGACGTTGGATCATGCAACGGTTGCTCTTCTGAGTCCGATTGTGGCACCGCTGGATCCGATGATAACGTCTTTAAATCCGGTCTAACCGTGTTAGATTCCGATCGAGACGTCTTTGATTCCGGTTGAAAATCCCGTGATTCTTTTTCAAACGGTTTCGAATCCGGTGGAACCGTCTGCGAATTCGGTTGAATCATCTCGAAATTCTACAAATTCCGAGTTCTACGCATTCTGACCAAATTTTATCCCAGAAAGATCTTGCTTGCCAACTCTTTTTGCGGGATTTCGCAGCACTGCGATTCTTTGAACGAAGAGAAAACAAAATGAGCAAAATGGGACTCGTATAATGCTCCACCGACGTTGGATCATGCAACGGTTGCTCTTCTGAGTCCGATTGTGGCACCGCTGGATCCGATGATAACGTCTTCAAATCCGGTCTAACCGAGTTAGATTCCGATCGAGACGTCTTTGATTCCGGTTGAAAATCCTGTGATTCTTTTTCAAACGGTTTCGAATCCGGTGGAACGGTCTGCGAATTCGGTTGAATCATGTTGGAATCCGCTTGAATAGGCTTCCATTCCGGTTTAACTGTGTGAGATTCCGATTGAACCGTATCCGATTCCGATAGGACTTTTTCACGATAAGTATTCGATTCTTCTTGAAACGGTTTCAATTTCGGTCGAAACTCTTTCAGCTCTTCCATCAGACTGGAATATTTCGCGCTCTCGCTTTCCCCAGCCCCTGGGAGGGAGTAACACGGCTTGGGAATGGTACAATAAACAGTAAAGAAAAAAAAAAAAAAAAAAAAAAAAAAAAAAACTATCTATTATAGGTATTTACCTACATACCTACCTAGGGAATGGGTGAGTCATCTATAGAAGAAGAAAGAATTAGAAGAAAATTTCCATTTTATTTTCTTCCAAATATGTCTTACCTTTGTACATTATCGTTCATGATTACAAAACTTAACCCAGTTGGTCTCTAAAAGATGGTCACTTTGATACTTAGACACTTAGATAGTTCGGATTTTTTTTTTTTTTTTCAAACCGAAGACCGAAGCTTTCGAAAGCTTATGAGATAATGAGAGACACGGACTCGAAATAGAAACCAAGAAGAATGAAGAAGAAGAAGAAGAGGAAGAGGAGGAGGAGGAGGAAGAAGAATAAGATACCACACTCCCCTTAGTGTGTGGGAGAGGGAGGCATTCCGGTTTAACTGTGTGAGATTCCGATTGAACCGTATCCGATTCCGATAGGACTTTTTCACGATAAGTATTCGATTCTTCTTGAAGCGGTTTCAATTTCGGTCGAAACTCTTTCAGCTCTTCCATTAGACTGGAATATTTCGCGCTCTCGCTTTCCCCAGCCCCTGGGAGGGAGTAACACGGCTCGGGACTCGGAAGTTGAGGGAGTGGTGTGCTAGATTCTTGGTTGAAGTGAGAGTAAACGAGGAGCATTGTGGCGAGGAGGGTACAGATGAGAAGAGTGAGTACATTGATGATTGTGACGAGAAAGTCTCTGTGAACAAGCGCGATTTCGTGGTAAAGAAGGTTCTGGGTTCGATGCTCCGTATGGTATATATTAAGTAGTTATGTAAAAAATGTGTAAAGGCAAAAAAAATCTCTCTAGAAAAAGTAAAAAACAGTCATGAGTTCACGGAACGAATGCCGCATCTATGTAGGAAACCTACCACCCGACATACGCACCAAAGACATCCAAGACCTCTTCTACAAGTTCGGCAAAGTTACCTTCGTAGATTTGAAAAACAGGAAAGGGCCACCTTTCGCCTTTGTGGAATTCGACGACCCTAGGTAAGTCCATGATCCCTCACAAGCACCTTGTGTGGTTGTGTGAGAACAAAAATGCTTCCTGCTTTGTCCATCATGCAATGCTATTTGTGGCTATTATTATTATTATTATTATTTATTTTTTTTACTTCTCAATTCTCCAATTTCAACCCCAAGATACTTAGTACTCCTTAGCTTTATTATTCAAACTAAGTACCTACCTATGTTGGTGTAGCATCCGAGTACACAACAGTCTGCCAGGCCAAGTTCCAGTAAGCATGACTGTGTATCTTTGTTAGTTATTCCTCAAGTCTGAGAATACCTTTTTGGTACTTTTGCAGAAGTCATGTCCGTGGAATATTGCTACCAAAGGAACTGGCACAAATGAGCAGTGACCAGTGTCACCCCCGTATGTATGAAATCTAAAGATAAGTTTAACTTAAGACAAACTAAAACTGAGCTCTCCGAAAAAAAGGTTAGCTTCCGATGTTAATTGAAAAATTCGATTATAAAGAGAGAAAAAGCGTCAAAGGTAAAAAGAAAATTAGCGTCACCTCTCTTAAAAACCTTAATTGGTGACAATCCCTTCCTTTTCCTCCTAATTCGTGGGTAATGTGACCTAATCAGTTTTTCAGTCTAAATTACTCAAAAATAATCAAGAATAGGTATGTAGGTAGTAGGTACTTAAAGACTGGTGCGAAGGTAGGTACCTAGGTACTTACTCGTACCTTGTTTTCTTGTACTGCCCGAATAGGTCTGAAAATTCCCTTTAGGTAGGTCTGACAATTCCCTTTAGGTAGGTACCTAACTGGCTAGATTTAATGAAATTTGGCAAGATTTTCATTTCAAGTTAAACTTAAGTTTATCTTTAGATTTCATACATACGGGGGTTAATATAGGGTTAGGTTAAATGCAAGAAGGAGTTTTCACAATTAGAGCAGTGATTAGTGTTATTATAGGGTTAGGTTAAATTCAAAAAGGAGCTTTTCTTTTCCACAGATGTGACTTCTGCATAATTACCACCTTTTCCTACAAGGAGAAAGCCAGCCGTTCCGAGAACGAACATTATCCTATCAGGATAAAATCCGCCCCGGGCGGGAATCGAACCCGCGGCCTAGCACCCACAAGGCAGACGCACTACCAACTAAGCTGGCTGATTCTATCACTGAACGCGTCGATAAGAAAAAAAAAAGACATAAAAATAGACAAGCCTACAGGAACGCTGGGTCACGGATTCCATTCTTTCTTATAACCTGAACTCTTTTTTTCGATTTCGAGATGATAAGGCTAAAAATAAAAAAAAGTCAGGATCATGGAGGGAAACTTGTGATATTCGTAATACCGAGTCGAGTTTGTCACACCAACTAGGTATGTAGAAAACTGTTCTCTGGGGAACAATTTTCCTCAGAAATAATGAGAAAATGACTAATTTAATTCAAATTTTTGGAATTTTGACCTCCAAGCCCAAGGAGTCTAATTTTCATCACCTTCCATTTGTTTATTTTTTCCATTTTTTCAATTTCATGATCAAGATTTGTTTATCTTTCTTAAAATCAGCTGATTGAAAAATGCAGTTTGATTGGGATAGGGGGAAAAGGGAAATTTTGCCGGGCTTTTACAATGCGGCAACACTGCAATCTTGTAAACAAACCCAGGGAAAATGGCGGATTTGCGCTCACCGCTTGAGGAAAGGAAAGAGCGTTTCCGCGGGAAAATCGGAGATTTGAATTTCAAACTAAAATATCTCGGTAGAAAAAAATCGGATCTAGCACAGGGGAGCGTGTTGAGGACGAGATTTTTCGAGAAAAATCCCATGACAACAGTAGGGGGATGGGATTTTACTTTTCATAAAACGTCCCTTTCCCACCATAAATTCTTTGTTTATTTTTGACTTGTAATTTTTATAAATTTTATTTTCTGTTTCTCAAGACCTCACAACTTTTGAAGAATTTGAAGTAAAATTTCGTTTTTCCTATTCCTAATAATTACTTACCTAACCTAATAATTATTAGGTACTTACCTAATAATTAGTTTTCTCAACCTCTTTTCATTCTTGCGCTAATTCAAGTCACAAGTGAGTGTTTCTGTCCTAGACCATAAAAGGAATATTCCTACCAAATTTCAGCTTTCTAGGTGTTGTGGTTCTAGAGATAGAGCGATCAGTGTGTGAACTATGAAATGTGAACTGTGAATGGATCTCGTTCTTATAATATAAGATCAATGTACCTATTTTTCTTCTATTACCGTCATCTGAGGTGACTTTGCACCTGCCCGGGTGACTTTGCACCAACTCAGTAAAATGTTTTGAATGCTGACTGAATGCTTCTGGAGGAAGTAAAAAAATATTTAAAAATATGATAAAATAGCTGATATCTTTGTGAATAAATATATGAGCACTTTGAGGTTATGTTTACTTTCATTTTAGAGTTATCAGTCGTTGAAGCAGGACCCCTTGAAAGCAGTGTGAAAAAGCTCCGGAAAATTAAAAGCTGCAGCAGTCCCATGGTGTGATAGGCTAAGTGTAAATATATGATTAACTTCTAAATTTAGTCTGCAAGCTGTTTAAAAAGGTTTTATAGTGCTATCTTCCACTAAAATCAAGTAATTTGCCTTAATCTGACATAATGTCATTTCCTCGTGTTTCTGGGGTGAGATTGCACCATGGTGCAATGTCACCACCTATGAAAACCACTTGTTACTAATCTGATATTTTCTTGGTGAAAAGTCACCCCGCAATATAGTTATTTATCTTGGTATTTTGAAAAAATTAGGTCTTGAGCAAGAGAATAACATGTGTAATAAGAATTTTGAAAAGAAACGGTAGGTAGGAATTTTTTTTTTTTTTTTGAAAAAAATACTAGGTATAACAATTGACCGAACTGTATCGTGTTTGGTATCGAAAAAATTGTAAGAATGTCCTCTTTCTAATTCCGTTGAGAACATTGCACCAGGTATTGTGTGAAAGCCACAGTAGATGGTTGAAATTTTTGGTGCAATGTCAACCCGTCCTATGGGAGACTTTGCACCAAACTTTGACAAAAAAAATAAAATAGAAGGACAACCTAAATTTATAATCAAATTAATTAAAAATAAAGCTAAACTCTTTGGCTACCTTTTCATAGCATTTTTAACGCTGAAAAATATTTGGTTGCAAAGTTATAACAAGGTATCCAAAAAATTGAGTAAAAGTGGTGCAAAGTCACCTCAGTTTACGGTATTTTTTTTTCCCGGCGAAGAAATACTAGCGGAAAAAACCATAATAACTAACTGTAAAATAAAAATAGCAATAATTTTTTGATATTTTTTTAAAGTTTTAACTTTAAAAAGAGGAAAAGCGAGCAGGGCACTAGCAAACGTGGAAGGAGTTTTCCTCTTTTTAGCCTTTTGGTTGGGAAAGGGTTGTTTACCTCGCATTTTCTTTGCTTTACCCCAGTGCTTCTCAAAGTTGTTGCTACCGCTGCACACTTTCAAAAAAAAAGAGGAAAAGCGAGCAGGGCACTAGCAAACGTGGAAGGAGTTTTCCTCTTTTTAGCCTTTTGGTTGGGAAAGGGTTGTTTACCTTGCATTTTCTTTGCTTTACCCCAGTGCTTCTCAAAGTTGTTGCTACCGCTGCACACTTTCAAAGGCTCCAAACTTGCCGCGGCACACAGTTTGAGAAGCACTGCTTTACCCCTTTGAATACAGTTCATGTGTGTGTGTATTAGGGGTTAGACTTTTAGGAAGTACGATATTAAGTTGGTTGGTATAGGTACGAAAACATACATACGAGTATGTTAGATGTACCTATTACCTACCTACTTTTATACCTACATCTTTTGTTCTTCTTCTCCTGCCTTTTCCTATTTCAATGGTGTTGGTGTTCGTCGTCATCCTCGTTATGTCAGCTCAGTAGACTGATTTTTTTTAAGACCTTTCTGACAAGACCTAATTAGCTTGGTATGTAGGCCTTGTAGGCCTCACGTTCCGCCCACGGCGCGAACTTTATCCTGAACACTTGAGGTTCGTTCTCGGAACGGCTGGCTTTCTCCTATCCTGTCCTCCTTCTCTGTTCTATTTCGGGGCGATGCTTTACAGTTCCCTTTCTTAAATAAATAAAAAAACAACACAACACAACACAACACACACACAACCCCGTGTTGTGAGCATAATACTCGTTGAAAGAGGGCATGACAAATTCATCCTCCGGGCTTGTCTTGTACACTTTCTCTCCGTACAGAGTACCCGCCTCCCAGCCTTCTGTGTTCTTCATTAGCTCGGTCTCTTCATCGCGAATCTTGCGCATGGTCTTCAGAAGACTGAGGAAGAGAGAGAGAAAAAAAGAAGTTTTCATCAATCAGTGCAAAATCTAGTCAGTTCTCATAGCATATAGTTTTTTTACTTTCTATTACTACAGTATAGCAAGCTATACTAGTAATGAAAGTACCTATTGCAATCGGTCCAAATTTTCAAAATCAGGAAATGGTTGGAAATATCCGTTTTGGGATCCCCTGATGTCAAAAAAGTGATTTTCAGCCCATGGTCTGTACGTATGTATGTATGTACTATGTACAGGTTTAAACGGGAAAAGGTGGTAGACAAAATATCTCAAGAACGGTTTGTCCTAGAGCGATGAAATTTGGTATGCTATCCTGGTAGGGTCCAAGGACGCAACTGTAACAATTTGGTAAAAATCGGTCAGTCAATCATCTAGATATCAACCAAAGTCATAGTTACTTAACCTTTTTTTGTGAGAAAAAGGGGGTATACAAAATATCTCAAGAACGGTTTGTCGTAAAGCAATGAAATTTAGTATGATATACCGGTAGGGTCCAAGGACGTGATTGTAAAAATTTAGTAAAAATTGGACAGTCACTCATCCAGATATCAACCAAAGTCATTGTTGCTTTGGACTTGGAAATTTTTTCAAAAAAGTTCAATTTTTGAACATTTTAAACAATCCCTTATTACATGAGGAGTATTTTGAGATAGAAAATTTTCGACCGAAAATATACTTTTTCGGTATTAATTTTTCAAAATTTAATGCAGATAAACATAGGATAACAAGTCAAGTAATCTTTATTTGTTATGTTGAATGAAATTCTTACTTTCTATCTTTCTCTGCAATGAGCAATGGCATCAAAGCAACGGTGGCACTGTTGTTTTCCGCTCTCTCCCTTCTGACTTGTTCTCTATTTAATCGCCAGAGATAAATACCAACAGCTGTTGATACAATGTATGTGGGAATAATGGTATACCCTGAAAAAGAAGAAAAGAAAATATATTAACACAAGTACCAAGTATTAGGTGTCTATTAACTTAGAAAAATATGTTAAATGGTTTCCTGGTAATTATGCAGAAGTCACGTCCGTGGAAAAGAAAAGTTCCTTTTTGTTTTTAACCTAACCCTATAATACCAAAAAAATATATCGATATATATCGATATATCGACGAAAAATATATCGATATATATCGGTTTTCGATATATCGCAACATCCCTATGCCGAAGCGCCGAAGGCTTGGCTGTAGTTTGTAATTTCCTAGTTCGTAGCTTTATTTTTTGTTCTCGTTTAATTCATCAAGAAGGAGAGTGTTCTGTCTTGTTTAAAAATCGAACATTTAACTCTATTTCACTGTTCATCCGTAAGTGGTAAATCTCTCTAGGAAAAAGTAAAAAACAGTCATGAGTTCACGGAACGAATGCCGCATCTATGTAGGAAACCTACCACCCGACATACGCACCAAAGACATCCAAGACCTCTTCTACAAGTTCGGCAAAGTTACCTTCGTAGATTTGAAAAACAGGAAAGGGCCACCTTTCGCCTTTGTGGAATTCGACGACCCTAGGTAAGTCCATGATCATCCCTCACAAGCACCTTGTGTGCTTGTGTGAGAACAAAAATGCTTCCTGCTTTGTCCATCATGCAATGCTACTTGTGGCTATTATTATTATTATTTTTTTTTTTACTTCTCAATTCTCCAATTTCAATCCCAAGATACTTAGTACTCCTTAGCTTTATTAATCAAACTAAGTACCTACCTATGTTGGTGTAGCATCCGAGTACACAGCAGTCTGCCAGGCCAAGTTCCAGTAAGCATGACTGTGTATCTTTGTTATTTATTCCTCAAGTCTGAGAATACCTTTTTGGTACTTTCTTCCTGAAGAAGAACAGGAAGAAATATTCTCTGAAGTTTTCTCTGAATTACATCAGTTGTCATTGAGCAACAAGAAATTGAAAAAGTCCAGAGTTTATGTCAAACCTAAGAAAACAGGATAATTATTGAAATTAATTACTTGAGGTGAGTAGCTTGTAAAAATTGAAGCTTTTAAGGGCTATGGTTTACCTACAGATTTTGTTCTCTTCTGGAGAAACTTCATTTAAATATTTTATTTATCAATAAATTTATTCATAATAGTTTTTTTTGGTAGTTCTGCAAAAGTCACGTCTGTGGAATATTGCTACCAAAGGAACTGGCACAAACAAGCAGTGACCAGTGTTATTATAGGGTTAGGTTAAATGCAAGAAGGAGTTTTCACAATTAGAGCAGTGATTAGTGTTATTATGGGGTTAGGTTAAATACAAAAAGGAGCTTTTCTTTTCCACAGAATTTACCATTTCTCATACCTTTGTGTTTCTATTCACAGAGATGCTGAAGACGCTGTTCATGCCAGAGATGGATATGACTATGACGGCTACAGACTGCGTGTAGAGTTTCCAAGAGGTGGAGGTCCATCACAGGGAGGTTTCCGTAAGAGCTATGGTGGTGGATTTAGTGGAGACCGAGGCAAAGGAAGAGGACCTCCGGCAAGACGATCACAATACAGAGTTCTTGTTACTGGTAAGAGTGGGAGTGAAGCAAGGGAAGATGTGGTTCTAATAAAAATAAGAATAAAATATACCTTGTTTATCCTGCCAGAAAGAATGAAAGGCCCTGCAGTCTAAACAAGGTCTTATTTATTTCATGGCTCAAAGTTTTTGACTAAATGAGTGCATGACTTCTCTACATTGAAATTTTGCTGATAAGTTTTTTTTTTCTAATTAATATCAGAGGCAGAGCATTAATCTAATTTTATCTTTACAGGTTTGCCACCATCAGGAAGTTGGCAAGATTTGAAGGATCACATGAGAGAGGCTGGAGATGTTTGCTTTGCTGATGTTTACAAGGACGGAACTGGTGTTGTGGAATTCCTCCGACATGATGACATGAAATATGCATACAAGAAACTAGATGATTCCAGATTCCGCTCACATGAGGTTTGTATTTTTATCACTGTGACAATCATCATTAATTAAAAAAAAAGAAAAAAAGCTCAATAGTTTGTTAGGATATTGATATGACACATATAATATGAAAAATTTTCACTTGTTCCAGGGTGAGGTGGCTTACATTCGTGTCAAAGAAGACTACAGTGGTTCTGCCCCTGATTCTGATGATGGTCGTAGTCGGTCCCGTTCAAGATCACGCAGTTATCCCAGCCGAAGTGGTGGTGGAGGTGGTCGGGGTCGTGGATCTCCAACCTACTCTCCAGTGCAACGATCAAGCTACTCTCGTTCACGGTCCCGCTCTTAAATGGAAATCCCCTAGAGAGATGGTGCAATTGGCTCAATCTTTGACATGTTCACACCTGTGACCCACAAGATTCAGATGATTTGGGGACTTGTGTGCTTTGAGTGGACCAATGATATATTGACACAAGAGGTGTATCAATCATACTTCTGATTTATTGACATGTTCACAACTGTGACCCACAAGATTCAGATGATTTGGGAACTTGTGTGCTTTGAGTGGACCAATGATATATTGACACAAGATGTGTATCAATCATACTTCTGATTTGTTGGATGGAAACTTTTGGATTTTCAAGATTTGAGACAGTCTAAATCTTGTAAGACATTTTTCCCCTTTTGTTTTCATTATTTTTCTCTATCATAACTATTTGAAAGCTTTTACTAACCTAAATGTAACTCTATTGTGTTTGATATCAGTGAATATTACCATACCTTGGTTGATTCTATTTTGTTACAAGAAAATACTGAAAATTTAGAACTAAGGTATTTGAGATAGGCCAATTGCCAACCATCTGCTTATTTTTATTATTTTTTCTTTTTTCAAATCATGAATTATAATTTTGAATGTATATCTCTTTCTTAGAGATATACTTACAATTTTTGATTCTATTTTGTTACAAGAAAATACTGAAAATTTAGAACTAAGGTATTTGAGATAGGCCAATTGCCAACCATCTGCTTATTTTTAATTTTATTCTTTTTTCAAATCATGAATTATAATTTTGAATGTATATCTCTTTCTTAGAGATATACTTACAATTATTTAAGTAGTTACAACTTAAATTGAGCCATGCTTTATGTCTATGGAGAGGCAAAGAGTACATACAGTAACTATGCCTTCTTGTTCTCTTTTGATTATTTTCAACTTGAATCAAAACAATATTGTGTGTAACAGATAATGGAAATTTTGAGGTTTTCCTTAAAAATGAACGTTTCAGCATTTTATGGTTGCACAAACCTTTTGTGTCTTGTTATCTTGAACTTGGTGATAATCAAAATCTTTTAGGTTGTGCAACTACTAAAGATTTCAATCTCTCAATATCTCAAGTATAGATTAACTTTTTGAAATATTGTTTTTAAAATATAAATATCCCCCATTTTGAAAATTACTCAATTGATGTTTCATCCTTTATTTTAAGCTAAATACCCAAATGCATTTTGCAATCCTGATTTATCATGTCACTAATCCTGAATTTTGTTTTGTTCTGTTTCTAAATAGCTCCTTGAGGAGAAGGAGGAGAAGAGAATGGACTTAGAGGGACAGGACAGGATCTAGGAAAGGATTGACTAATACATTGATAAAAAACTTGAGGACTTTTGAATTCTCTGGAGGATCTGTGAAGGGAGGATCTTTCAAAGACCGGCTTTGGATTACCTCTCTTCAGGAAGGACTCAGAGTTGAAGAGAACCAGGACATGACTTTAAGGATGCCTTATCAAGGACATTTTCCTTTGTAAGGAAAAAGGACTTGTTATGGATTTCCTTCTTCAGGTTTAAGGACTAATTAAAAAAAAAAAAGGAAATTTGTGGACTTTCTTCGGACATTGAAATGGTTTTAAAAAATTAAAAATAAAGGTTTTACAATATGTGTGAAAAAAAAAAATACATAAAAGTTTTACAATGTAGGTTTGGATTAAAAATAAAATTGAGAGTACTCTCCATATACAAAAATTTTAGCCCCCATTTTTTCTCTTTCTTGACTGAGTATTTTTACAGTGCAAGCATTCCCCTCCCCCTTAAAGGCTGTTAATAAAATTTAACCTTCAAATGCTCACTGTTATACCCCCTTCGGTTTTTGTATTAATAAGGACTCCAATTTTTACAATGCAAATAACAATTATTGATAATTTAACAGTTAAAAAAATATAAATAAATGAAAATTACAGACTTATGAGTTTAAAAAAATCAAAATAAAAGTACACAGAGGAATAAAAAATTAAAAATAAAAGTACATGATTTCTCAAAATAATAATAAATAAAAATAACAATTGGTCTTATCCTCATTTATTTGAGATTTTGACCACATAATAATGGAGCTCTAAGGGTTAGGTGGTAGAAAACGCCTCCGGCGTTAACCTCGCCTTCCACTCAAGAGTTTATTGTTATTATGAAATCATCATCTCGAGTAATAACGTATTATCATTCCATTATTTCACTTCTGGATGGATGTGTGGGTGTTTTTAGGAGCCAGCCAGAAGGTTGTTTTATAGAGGGAACTGTAATAACAAAGCTCTTAATCTAAGGAAAAAAAGTCAAAAGCCAGCCGTTCCGAGAACGAACTTATCTGTTCTGGATAGAGTTCGCCCCGGGCGAGAATCGAACCCGCAATCTAGCTCTTTCAAGGCAGGCGCGCTAGCGATACCCTCCAAGCTACCTGCTGTTTCTACCTGCCTTTGGCCGGCCACTCACTATCAGGTAGACAGGCGTATCTGTCAGGTTTACCTGATATTTAGTGGCCGACCTTTGTTCTACACTTCTACAGAAAACGAAACAAGTTTTTTTTTTTCAATGAAGTTTACAAGAAGTAGGTACAGGTACCTACTTTGGAGATATTTTTATTACCTATAAAGTATAAATAAAGAATATCTTTTACAAATTAATATGACTAATTCTAGAAAGTTAAGGGTAAAGAGGAGAAAAAAAATCTAAAGCCGGAATGGAATTTTGAAAGTAAAAAAAAGAGTAAATTATACATAGGTATTCTTTTAAAACTAGGTATCAGTATTAAGTTATTGTTACCTACGCTCTATCATACTCTTTGCATCAGTAACTCTTTATTATTAGTTTAGTAGTAGATACTTAAAGTCAAATCGAGCTTTATGTCATTGAGGATAAATTGGTAATCAAAAACAATTGATTTAAAATAATGATAAAAGAGAACCTACAATAATAATTAATAACATTCACAAACTGACATGAGGTGAAGGAGAAAAAAGAGAAGAATGGATAAAAAAGTGAAAGGAAATTCAAGTAAAAAAGGACAAATCGCAACAAAAGAAAATTATCAAGAATTTCATCCTCACTCTCACACAGCTATTATAAGTTATAAGTGAGATTTTGAAGTTTCCTATATGGAAGAAAGTAAAAACACAATGATGTCCAATTTTAGTTTCTGCCCAGGATATAAACAATCTATTATGACAACATGGGACGACTTGTGAGTTAAACCAAACAAACGTTTCGTCTCCATTTCTTTAAGTGTACGTCAGGTATGTTATAGACAGATAGAACATCACACCTATTCTTCATTGAGGAGTGTGGATGTGGTAGTGCTCCACTCTACCCAGTCAATCAAAGTATTCTGACACATTTCATTCAAATCTCATGCACAGAAAACCAAATTTGAAACATTATTAGTTTTTGGGAACCTCGAAAAATCTCTCTAATTTGTACAAAAACATGCCACAATTCATTGGTCTCGTCCAAGGGGAGGTTTTAATAATATCCCCCTCCAATATTAAACCCCACCGGGTTATATCTCATGTTGTTAAACTTCCCCTGGCGGGCGGGTCCACCAGTGCCTTGGCCTCCTTGACTGTAACCTCCGCCTTGGTTGAAACCTCCCTGGTTGAACCCTCCAGGGCCTCCTGCACCTCCTTGAATGGCTCGCAGGTTGTTATTCAGACGATTGGCGCCCTGGGCGTAATTCTGGCGGGCCTTGGACGGACCTGGGCCGCCCTTGAGACCGCCCATTCCCATACCTGCAGGACCGCCTGGAAGAGGAGAAAAACGGGTTAAAAACTGAAATAGATTTTTTAGAGAGGGAGAAAAGAGATTAAAACTGTAATGGATTAAGAAAGATAGAAAAACAATTATGTAGGTGCCTAAATGAAAATAAAATGTTCACAACTGAATTTACAAGTGCTGACATTGAGGAAAGAAACACAAAAGCATTTGTTGGTGAAATTGAAGAAGAGTATGTAATTATTTTTTTTTATGTTTTTGTTTTTTGTTTTTTTTTTTTTTTTAATTGATGAACAAATTAAAATAAAGAATACAATGCTTGTTTTAAAAAATAATAAATAAAGTACAAATGTGGTTTTAAAAAATTAAAAATAAAGGTTTTACAATATGTGTGAAAAAAAAAAATACATAAAAGTTTTACAATGTAGGTTTGGATTAAAAATAAAATTGAGAGTACTCTCCATATACAAAAATTTTAGCCCCCATTTTTTCTCTTTCTTGACTGAGTATTTTTACAGTGCAAGCATTCCCCTCCCCCTTAAAGGCTGTTAATAAAATTTAACCTTCAAATGCTCACTGTTATACCCCCTTCGGTTTTTGTATTAATAAGGACTCCAATTTTTACAATGCAAATAACAATTATTGATAATTTAACAGTTAAAAAAATATAAATAAATGAAAATTACAGACTTTTCTCAACCGTAAGTCAGACAGTACTAAAAGTAGCATCATTCGATTCGGCGTGAAAAATCACATTGATTAGAGTATTCACATCCGAATGACCAAATGTTTTCGATGTCTTTTACCGTTTATACGAAATAAGGGTTAAGCAATAATGACTTTGGTTAATATCAGGATGGGTGACTGTCCGATTTTTACCAAATTGTTACAGTCGCGTCTTTGGACCATACCGGGATAGCATACCAAATTTCATTTCTGTACGTCAAACCGTTCTTGAGATATTTTGTTCACAACCTTTTCAACATTTTCCACGAAATGAGGGTTAAGCAACAATTAGTTTGGTTAATATCTGGATGGGTGATTATCCGATTTTTACCAAATTGTTACAGTCGCGTCCTTGGACCATACCGGGATAGCATACCAAATTTCATTTCTCTACGACAAACCGTTTTTGAGATATTTTGTTCACAACTTTCTACTTTTTCCCATTTAAACCTGTAGTACGTACAGACCATGAGACAAACCGGTCTTGAGATATTTTGTATACAACCTTTTCCCATTTAAACCTGTGGTACATACATACGTACAGACCATGGGACAAAAACTACTTTTTTGTTCTACTTTTTCCCATTTAAACCTGTAGTACGTACGTACGTAACGTACAGACCATGGGCTAAAAACCACTTTTTTGAATCAGGGTCAAAACACGGATATTTCCAACCATTTCCCGATTTTTGAAAATTTGGACCGATTGCAATACTTTCATTACTAGTATAGCTCCGCTATACTGTAGTAATAGAAAGTAAAAATTTTAGCCCCCATTTTTTCTCTTTTTTGACTGAGTATTTTTACAGTGCAAGCATTCCCCTCCCCCTTAAAGGCTGTTAATTTAACATTCAAATGCTCACTGTTATACCCCCTTTGGTTTTTGTATTAATAAGGACTCCAATTTTTACAATACAAATTACAATTATTGATAATTTAACAGTTAAAAAAAATATAAATAAATGAAAATTACAGACTTGAGTTTAAAAAAATCAAAATAAAAGTACACAGAGGAATAAAAAATTAAAAATAAAAGTACATGATTTCTCAAAATAATAATAAATAAAAATAACAATTGGTCTTAAAAAAAAATATATGATATTTTCCATTATGGTTTCTCAAATCTCAGAAAATCGCCGTTCGTTGTTTTCGTAACTTGCAGTTGTTGGTTTTAAGTCTTGCGGAAAAATTTCTGGTGTACAAAGAAGTTACATACCTCCAAATTCAAGGGTTCGCCACTGGTAAAAGGACACAACTTTCCAAACTCCTTGAATTCCAAACACGTTCACTGATTCCTGGACCTTCTTCTCATAGCACATTTGTACACCTCAACAAAATCTTGCTTTTGAATGATGGAGTTTTCAATCAGGGAGTTTCTCCAAAGCTATCTCATTTGAATCAAGTCATCGCCTTCAAGATTCAACATTCAGGGCATACTTTGCCAAAAGGCAAGTTTAAAACTTCTTCAGTGTTCTTACAAACCTAAATAGAAATTTTAAAAACACAGGCTTCCCCCAGCCCCCGTAAATTGTAAATTTTCCTTAGAATATCAACAAAAATATTTTTTTCCTAAGAATTTAAAATTGCCTTTACTTACTTACCTACCTAAAATATTTATTTGATTAAAAAAGCTTATCCCAGAACCAAGAACAAATATCTGACAAATTTGACAAAGTCAGAAAAATTTCTGGTGTACAAAGAAGTTACATACCTCCAAATTCAAGGGTTCGCCACTGGT
Organism: Diaphorina citri; assembly: GCF_000475195.1. NCBI lineage: Eukaryota > Metazoa > Arthropoda > Insecta > Hemiptera > Psyllidae > Diaphorina > Diaphorina citri. The sequence goes on along the minus strand of NW_007377477.1, from coordinate 152,627 downwards.
AAAAGGACACAACTTTCCAAACTCCTTGGACCATTTCAAACACGTTCACTGATTCCTGGACCTTCTTCTCAGGGCACATTTGTACACCTCAACAAAATCTTGCTTTTGAATGATGGAGTTTTCAATCAGGGAGTTTCTCCAAAGCTATCTTATTTGAATCAAGTCATCGCCTTCAAGATTCAACATTCAGGGCAAACTTTGCCAAAAGGCAAGTTTAAAACTTCTTCAATGTTCTTACAAACCTAAATAGAAAAAACACAGGCTTCCCCCAGCCCCCGTAAATTGTAAATTTTCCTTAGAATATCAACAAAAATATTTTTTTCCCAAGAATTAAAAATTGTCTTTACTCACCTACCTAAAATATTTATTTGATTAAAAAAACTTATCCCAGAACCAAGAACAAATATCTGACAAATTTGACAAAGTCGGAAAAATCTACCAAAATACAATAAAACAACTCCAGATAGTTTTGTAGTTTTAAACAAATACAAAAAAGTAATCAAAATTGTATTTCTTTGGTAATTTTGTACACATCTTCCTTCCATAACATAACATGGTTAGAGATCTATCTTGTTTAGTAATGGAAAATATCCGCATCATCAAATGATTTCACTTGATGGAAATTGAAGGATACCAAAATTACCGAAAAAAAAAAAGAAAAAACAAATTAAATGATAAAAAAAAATATGAATAGATAAAATTATTACTTTATAAAAAAAAAAGAGAAAAAAATGTAGATATAATATGAATAATAATTTATATTGATGGCTGTTAATTATGACCGGGACCAGTAAGTTTAATTTGAGATTGTGATCTCGGCCCTTAGGAGACTAATGATGGTTTTTCTTTTTAGCTTGGAGTGCCATTATTTCACCTATTTAATATTCTATCCTCCAAGAAAGATGGTATGAAGTGCAATACGAAGGGCTTTGTTTTGTAAGATTTGTAATTTTTTATAATTTGTTTTACAAGTAGAGTTCCATGCAGGTGATGCATATCTAAGGGAAAATCCTATATTAGGAAGGACGGGACTTTGCAGGATATTTTCGTTATTTGAGAATACATGGAAGACTTTTTGACAAGGATTTCCTTGCCACAGGAACTTTTCCTCGGAGAACTTACAAGAAAGGACACACTCTTTAGACCACTCTAAAGGAAAATCCTATATTAGGAAGGACACAGGACTTTTTGGCAAGGACTTAGCAGGATCTTTTCCTAAATACATGGAGGGCTTGTGGCATCAGCCAATTGGTGCTCCATTGAGGACTTTTTAGTTCTTAAATTAAGAAAGATAAAATATGACTGTGTATAACTACTGTGATTTTTTTTCCCCCCAAACAAGATATAATATACCTATTAAAATCTCAAACAAGATATACCTATTAAAAAACCTGCCTCGGTAGTGTAGTGGTCAAGACGCTCGCCTGGTAAACAGGAGGATTTGGATTACCTCTCTTCAGGAAGGACTCAGAGTTGAAGAGAACCAGGACATGACTTTAAGGATGCCTTATCAAGGACATTTTCCTTTTAAGGAAAAAGGACTTGTTATGGATTTCCTTCTTCAGGTTTAAGGACTAATTAAAAAAAAAAGGAAATTTGTGGACTTTCTTCGGACATTGAAGGATGAGATGATGTGAAGAGGAAGGATCCATTTTGGAAACGGGGGAAGAAAGGATGGACAGGACTTCTGAACTTAAGGAAAAGGACATTGGATTAACATCTTCAGGATTAAGGACTATTTTAGAAAGTTTCTCCTGGGAAAAATGGCCAAAATTTACCTGGTCAATAAATTTCTTGGGACAAATTTCAAACAGGGCTTGGACTTTTTTTTGCTCTCTTTGTATGGATGTTTTGGTTTCCTTTCAGGATGAAATGCTACACAGGACTATTGGAAAGAGACTCATTTCTAAAAGAGTTATTTTTACTACTGGAGTTTTCCTTAGACGGAAAGGAGACAGGATTTGTTAAAAGGGAATCCAAATTGAACCGGAACTTCCCTGAGATTTCATTCCCATTTTGGGAAAGTGTCACCTTGTCCAAAAGGATAACGCATCTGCTACGGGGAAATAACTTTCCTTGAGGAATTCCTGTTTCCTCACTTTGGGACATTAATAGGACTTTTTCAAGGAATTTCTTTGGGAAGGACATCGGAAAAGGACTTGATTCTTCACCTGGAGTTTACTTGAATAACGGATTTCCTTTGAAAAGGAATAGGAAACGTATTGAATGTGTACAGGACTTTTTCACCAGGACTTCACAGGACCTTTCCCTTATTTGAAAACGTGAAGGATTTGTGGGAAAGGACTTACCTACCCTCTCTAAATCTAAAGGAAAATAATTGAGGAATCCTTGATATTTCCACATTTGAAAAGGAATAGGAGACAGAACCTTTTGTTCAGGATTTTCTTGCCACAGGAACCTTACCCTGGAGGACTTGCAGGACACACTCTTTAAACCACTCTAAGGGAAAATCCTATATTAGAAAGGACGGGACTTAGATTTTGAAAATTTGGACCGATTGCAATACTTTCTCATTACCTTGTATAGGTTCCCTATACGTAAAGGTAATAGAAAGTAAAAATCTCTTAATACGTATATAAAATCATGCTCTGGGAAATTGAATTTTAATGACTAATGTCAGCTGAGTGAAACTTTGTATTGAAAATTACAAATGACCTTATAAAGAAGAAAGAAATAGAAGAATTTGAATGTACAAATTCAGGAATGACATATCCAAAATATTTCATTATATATAAAAAAAAAAATCTAATAATTTTTCAGGGTTCAGTCGTTCAACAAAGCTGGATTGAAATTTTTAGTAAACCGATATATTGTTCACAACAAGTAAAATTTTACTTTCTAATAATTTTCCAGAGTTCAGTCATTTTAAACTGGTTTGAAATCTTTAGTTAAGCGGACTTATTGTTTAGACTTGAGGATTTCTGTTTGTCAGAGGGAATGTCTTCACTTGTTGAACTGAACCCCACAATCATTCCCATCCTGGGTGAAATCATTCTTTCCGCCTTGTCGGCCGCCGCCATTGGGTAAGCCGCGCCCCGGTCGGCCTATCCCATTCGTGCTTTCAGATTTCGTTTTCTCTCCGTCCGTCTCTTGCTCTCCATTGGCGGCATTTTTCTTCTTCTTGTTCTTCCTCGGGCGGCGCGGGGGACGTTGGTTTCGTGACGGATAATAGTAATAGTCATCGTAGTAGTAATCGTTGTAGTAGCCCTGCGGCTCATAGAAGCGACCGCCCGGACCGCCCCCGTACATTAATTGTCAGGAGGCGCCCTTGGACTTTTTGTTTTTGCCCTCAGAGTTGACCCACTGCTTGTAGCTGTGCTTAATGGCTATGGGAAAGGGAAGGGGACACAATACATAGAATCAATATGAGTGAACTTGGGTAGGCAGACACATACTAGTCTTACTCCAATTATAGACACAGAGGCATGGTGGTATAACTTTGGTTAGATTTACCTACATTTAGTTATGAGTTAAAAAAAAAAAATGTTTGGCAAATAAGCACGTATAAAGTTCAAATTTAACTCATCGAAAGACACAAATTCCATGGTGTACTAATTCATAAACAAATGGCTTACACACAGATCAGAGAATATCAGGTTGATGTCAATATTGTCAATGGGTATGGTATAAAGTTCACTTTTTTTTCCCCCTTTAAAGCGCTTTAACACTACGTACAGTAGGTCGTTCACGCTGATATCCCTAGTTTATATTCGGTTAAACAGATTGAGAGTTTTGATGTATAGGAATAGGGAATCGATGCCTTCAACATCATCAGCTAGGGAGGGAGGTGAGGGTAAAGAGGCGCAGAGGCGCGGGTGTGGGCGTGGGTGATACAGACAAGGATATGATGGATGGTGAGAATATCTCCGCACTGGCAAAGGGGTTGAGGCTCACGGGTGAATATATGCTTGTGAGTCAATCGAGTGTGGCCAATCCTGAGTCTCGTGAGCACCTGGTGCTCTATCCTGGTGCTCCTTTGACTGGATGGCCACTCCACGATG
>NW_007377477.1:145530-147672 GCF_000475195.1 Diaphorina citri | reverse complement strand
TTTTTCATGTCAATGCTTAGAGTATAAGGTTTATTTTTTCATTAAACAAGCTGTGTGTCAACAGAATTGATTAAGAAATATTTTTCGAAAGATGGGAGAATTTTATCGCTTTAAAGCACTATTCTATTTTGTAAGATTAAAACAAGGTTAAAATGTTCTGTATGATAATATGAGACATTAATGGCAGAGGTAACTTTTAAATGTTGAAATTGATTTTACTTTTTTTTACATTAAAGTTGTAATTAAAAGATTAAATTAAATGAACAATTTACAATAAGTTTTAGACTGAGTAGATTCCTGGAAACAAAGTTGAAATAATTCTTAGGCCTGGATCACATGACAAGCGGTGTAAAAATAATAATATGGGTACAAGGTGTATCAATAAAGAAGTGCTCGATTAAACTGACAGTCTAAATAAAGCCACTACCTATGTAGGTACTAAAGAAAACACAGGATAAAAAAAAAAATACTGTCGAAATAGCAGTATAAATACTTTTATGAACGAAAATATTGTATTAGTACATAGACCATCGGAAGTACCAATACAGACCATGCTTGTCATGTAAACGGGGCCTAAAGGAAAACACAGCAACAAAAAGGGTCCGTACGATGACATTTTGAATGGGAACTTGCAAATATCAAACTTTTTTTTTGTAGTAGACGAAATAAAGGAAATAAGTCTCAATTTGTAAACAAAATTATCAATAAAGTGCTGGATTTAAAGTCTAAATAAAACACTAGGTAACTACTAAAGAAAACACAGGCCGAGTGACTCCGAATTTGGGACACAATCTACGACTACCTGAGCAGAAATTTCACCCGGATTCAAACCGTTAGCATCCTTACAGAGCCGAAAAACTTCGACCCCACCGAGAATTCATAAAAAAAAAAACATTCAAAATATCATTTACATTAAATCATGAATTAAGTAGAGGAGAAAAGAAAATATCTAAATAATAATTTACATAATAATATAGATCAGTCTATCTTTAATAAATTTAATTTAGGAGCAAAACAAGATAAAAACAAAGTTATAAACACACTAAAATTAGAAGCGGGATCCCACAAATAATCAATAAGTCAGTACCTATACTGATATATTCTGACGTGACTTTGTGAAGATTCATCTTGAAAATAAGAACACAATGGCGAAACATGTCTGTCTGAATAAACGATAAAAACCCCTCCCCATAACTGTGAAGAGTAAAAGTTACTTGTATTCCTCTTTTTGATGCCTGTTATTTGTTGGAATTAAATATTATATTTATTTATGTAAACAAATCAAAAGTATTCTTATTAAACAGACATACTACATGATGTGTCCACGATTACATGGCCTAGTAGGTGAAGATTGAAGTGATCCCAAATGAAATTGGGATAAATGACAAAGTGAAGAAAAAAAATTGGGACACAATCTACGACTACCTGAGCAGAAATTTCACCCGGATTCAAACCGTTAGCATCCTTACAGAGCCGAAAAACTTCGACCCCGCCGAGAATTCATAAAAAAAAACATTCAAAATATCATTTACATTAAATCATGAATCAGAGGAGAAAAGAAAATATCTAAATAATAGTTTACATAATAATATAGATCAGTCTATCTTTAATAAATTTAATTTAGGAGCAAAATAAGATAAAAACAAAGGGAGTTTTAAACACACTAAAATTAGAAGCGGGATCCGACAAATAATCAATAAGTCAGTACCTATACTGAGATATTCTGACGTGACTTTGTGAAGATTCATCTTGAAAATAAGAACACAATGGCGAAACATGTCTGTCTGAATGAACGATAAAAACCCTTCCCAATAACTGTGAAGAGTAAAAGTTACTTGTATTCCTCTTTTTGATGCCTGTTATTTGTTGGAATTAAATATTTATTTATGTAAACAAATCAAAAGTATTCTTATTAAACAGTATAGTAATCAGCTAATCACACTCACATACTACATGATGTGTCCACGATTACATGGCCTAGTAGGTGAAGATTGAAGCGATCCCAAATGAAATTGGGATAAATGACGAAGTGAAAAAAAATAAGATTGTAGGACCCCGCTTGTCAGCTCGTAAAATTCCAACACATTTTCAACTAAAAAAAAAAAAAAAAAAAAAACTTTCATGGAATCAATTCCTATCATA
>NW_007377477.1:129124-144425 GCF_000475195.1 Diaphorina citri | reverse complement strand
CCGAGCAAACCAAAAAAACTTGTTTAAAAACTTGCTCAGAAAGAAAAAAAAAAAAAAAAAAAAAAAAAAGTAAAAAAGACATTGATAAATACATATTTTGTACATAGTAAAAATATGTTTTGGGGTGTGTAAATAAAAAGAAAAAAAAAAAAATAGGCAAGTGAAAAATCCTCCCATCTTGTTATGGATAAAATATCTCAACAGCTGTAGATAGCCAGAGAAATAAAAACAGCAATTATTCTCCATGGCCATAAAGGGCCAGAGACCAAACAAGTGTTTGAAAATGAAGACTGATTGAAAATAAATAAAAGCATAGAAAATTATTTCTTCTACTCTTTAATAGGTTAATGTTGAAGTAATAAAATTGATTCTATGATTAACAAATCATCAATATTTGTAGTTAAATAAACCAAACAATGGTGATGGTGCAGTTAGATCAGATTTCTACTGAAAAATATTCTGATGACATCACATGACCAAACTAAACGTAATAGTCTCTATGCATGTGGTTACACTGCTTCCAAATTTTTCATACAGTAAGTCACATGCATTAAGATGTTGTAAGACTTTTCATTAGAGTTTTACTCAGAGTAACCACACACTAAGTTAGAATAAAAAAATATAAATTAGGTACCTAAGGATTTTAACCGGGATGATGTTAAAGGCAGAGAGAGGGAAAAATGGTGGGACTAACAATCTAACAAATTACCTAAATTGGTGGGTAAATTGTAATTCTGAAATAAAAAAGCATACACAGAATTAAAATGGAAGTGTAGTTGCCATCAGAGGATTTTTTTCTTCATATTAAAGCATCAAAAATGTTATACTGATGGACCTACTTTTGTACCTTTTACACAAACACACTAAGTTCAAGTACCAAATTTTCAAAAGTTTGAAATCTAAACTTGACTTTAATAAATGTACTCATAAATTTGCTGTTATAAGACTAGGTCATTAGTGGTCAAAGTGTGTTAAAGGGTGGGGATAGGAAGATACAATCACAATACTCACTTTGTGAGAAGCCTGCTTGCCAACCTGCGTAATATGCGGCCTTCTGTTTTCCATGCTCCTCGGCTATTTTCACCATGATTGGATCTGTGGTGCCCATGGGAATCGTACCATTCAAACCATCAATGGCATTTTGTGCTTCATCTTTCTTATCATATCTGAAATTTCAATACATATTAAAATTAAATTCTCAATTCCCTCAATTTTTCCCCCTCTCTTTGAAACAATCGGCTATTTTCACCATGATTGGATCTGTGGTGCCCATGGGAATCGTACCATTCAAACCATCAATGGCATTTTGTGCTTCATCTTTCTTGTCATATCTGAAATTTCAATACACATTAAAATTAAATTCTCAATTCCCTCAATTTTCCCCCCTCTCTTTGAAACAATTACTTAAAAAAAGACCTTTTCTGGGATTTATATATGAACCTCTCCTGCCACGAATCTTAAGTGAGATTGTGAGCTATGTATGGATACATTTCTAAATATACCTTGCTTGAAAATTTTTTAAATTGAAAATCCTGTTAATTCAATTTAAAAATAATCTTGATTAAAATTAGCTAGGTAATTGTTGTCAAAATATTGACTAACTTACCTTACGAATGCAACTCCCCTGGGCATACCGGTAATTTTATCTTTCAGGATATTTTTCTGTACAATTCTGCCATAAGGGGAAAACATGTGTTCGAGCTGGTCTTCTGTGATGGTTCTGTAAAAATAATGAAACAAACTTTTTGAACAGTTTGACAGGTGTATTTTTATTTTTCTTTGGTTAGGGCCAATATTGAACAAGTTCTACCGTTTTTGCCGAGCGTGTGAGATTTTTTCCCTATGTGCGTGTACTCACGGGTTAATAAAACCGTGCCTATATTCCAAAAAGGACTGTACACTTCTTATTTTTAATTCCACACACTGGAAATACATATTTTGAACCTATTGCCCATCAATAATTTTTGAACATACATCTTCCTTTGTAGAACAGACCATAGCATAGGATTCAAGACTGAAGGATTATTTTCAGTCTAATTTTGAAAGTCTTCTAAGCATTGTGGAATAGCCCCTGATTATTTTAATGTAAGAAAACCCATTTTCATACCTTGGCAGGTTGGTTACATACAAGTTGGTTTCTTTGATATCATCTCCTGACGGTCTGGCATATGAGACTTTGAGTTTTTTGTTTTGAACTTGTAACCCGTTCAGCTGTTGGATAGCTTTGGCAGCATCTTCTTCTTTTGAGTAGTTGACAAAACCAAACCCATAACTGTACCCAGTCTGCAACAGAAAGTTGTGAAAAAGGTTAGATATGAAAGATGTTAAAAAACGGTACTTCATGTAATCTGTACCAATAAAAATATATAAAAAAAGCATATCCAAGGAGAGAAAAGAAAGAGGGAGTAACACTACAGAAACAAGGCTTTTTCAAGAAAATTAGACATACGTTAGATATGAAAGATGTTAAAAAACGGTACTTCATGTAATCTGTACCAATAAAAATATATAAAAAAAGCATATCCAAGGAGAGAAAAAAAAGAGGGAGTAACACTACAGAAACAAGCCTTTCTCAAGAAAATCAGACATAACAGACTTGCACATCCTGGTATGTTTATACCCGAGGTGTAGGTGGAGTGTATTGATTGACTTGACCCCCTCATACCACCCAGCTCCTTGAGACTTGGATTTTAAGGGACTAATTTCTAGGAGCCAAAGTTCAGAGAGGAATCTGAACCATCTTTTCTTACCTTGTTGTCCTTCATTACGCGACAACTTTCAACCGGTCCGATGGTGACAAACATGCTGAAAAGTTCTTTTTCCGTCATGGTCTGGGGCAGATAGTTGATGATTCTTTTCTTACCTTGTTGTCCTTCATTACGCGACAACTTTCAACCGGTCCGATGGTGACAAACATGCTGAAAAGTTCTTTTTCCGTCATTGTCTGGGGCAGATAGTTGATGATGAGGTTTGTGAGAGAATTGTCAATGTTGTCGTTGAAGTTAGACATTTTGGCTGCTCTCCGGAAGGAACTGGTGAGCAGAATAAAAAAAATAAGAAAAAAAAGTTTCCTCTACACTATTAAAAAAAAAAGAAAAAAAAATTGATGCTCGAAAAAAGCACAGCACAACCTTTAGCCGCAACGAGAATCCACCATATTGAAAAATTTTCATCGATTTTGTGGTTTGTGCGAGTTGCGCGAATTTTTGTTTGGGTCTGTAAAAATATTTTGGCTGCTCTCCGGAAGGAACTGGTGAGCAGAATAAAAAAATAAGAAAAAAAAGTTCTTTCTACACTATTAAAAAAAAAAAGAAAAAAAAAATTGTTGCTCGAAAAAGCACAGCACAACCTTTAGCCGCAACGAGAATCCACCATATTGAAAAATTTTCATCGATTTTGCGCGAGTTGCGCGAATTTTTGTTTGGGCCTGTAAAAATGCGTTTACATTGAGATAGATAGAGATTTCAGGGATAATTAGGGGGATTAAAAAATTCCCTCGTCTACAAATCCCGCTATTGTGGTGTTGCCGTCTTCTTACTACATAGAAAATCCGCTAGATCGCAGCTCCATTACGGTTGATGGCCCCTTATCAGTAAAATCTCTTTTGTTTTATCAAAAATCTTAAAACTAAAGATCAAGATCAAGAAGTGATTTGGCTATTGTGGTGTTACCGTCTTCTTACTACATAGAAAATCCGCTAGATCGCAGCTCCATTACGGTTGATGGCCCCTTATCAGTAAAATGGTAAAATCTAAAATCTCTTTTGTTTTATCAAAAATCTTAAAAATCAAGATCAAGAAGTGATTTAAAAGTAGGTACGTTGATTGATTTTGATTTGGTAAGTTCTCTAGGTAGGTATATTGAATTAGCACATTATTTTTATAGTTACAGGTAGTTCAAAGACCCAATTTGGTCCCTAGCTCTTTTCAGGTACGTTGATTGATTTTGATTTGGTAAGTTCTCTAGGTAGGTATATTGAATTAGCACATTATTTTTATAGTTACAGGTAGTTCAAAGGCCCAATTTGGTCCCTAGCTCTTTTCATTAAAGCACATCACAGATTAAAATGTCAATGAACTATAAAATTATTTTCAAACCTTGGTTTGTAAACAATTTTGTATGTTCAAAATTATTCATCATCCACAAAGAAAGCATTCAATGTAAAAGTTTTACATCATTTTGGAGAAAGATATTGGCTAAAAAAAAAATAGACCTACCTTCGGGGTATATGTATACTTGTACCTATGTGTAATTGTGTACATCTGTAGGTAGGTATAGGTATATCTAGCTTCGGTAATTTTTCTGAACTTCTGACATTTACGTCCTCAATAAGAAAAAGTTTTTACCTTTTTTGTTAAGCACACTTAAATGCTCGTCACAAATCGCAAATATCGTTTCCCGACATAACACCTCGATAAATGTCATGACTTAACTTGAATTTGAACCACCGCCCTCCAGATCCGAATTCCAACGCGTTAACCACCACGGAGGTTGGTCATCAGGCCCGTTGCACATGGAAAGCGTAGTCCCGCGACTTTAAGCTGCGCGTAGTCGCCAGAAAAACCTAACCTATCAAAATTTTCATGAAAAGCTCATTATTTTCCGCCTTTTCATAAAGAGGTCGAATTAAATCCATGTTGAGGGACAAGGACTCTGATTGTTATAGTTTCCCTCTGTGAATATCTCTCTCTCTCTCTCTCTCTCTCTCTCTCTCTCTCTCTCTCTCTCTCTCTCTCTCTCTCTCTCTCTCTCAAAAAAAATCCATGTTGAAGCTGTTTGTATTTATGTTGCAGGTCGAGGAGTAGAAGGGCTGGATTTCATTCTGGACAGCACTGCAGGCCGAGGAGCAACTATGAAAATCGGTAAGGCAACGGGCCCCGAACCTAGTACAGTCAAACCTGCCTAAATGTATCTGTTTAGGATAACGTTCGCCCCGGGCGGGAATCAAACCCGCGACCTAGAGCTTACAAGGCAGACGCGCTACCCTTCAATGCCCCCACTCACGCTCATCAGACCGTCTTGACAGACCCAGGTCTGAGCGTGAGGGCGGAAAATTCTCGAGAGCACAGTCCGTCAGACGGTCCGAGAGGCTGGCCCAATCTTACTATACATACTTATTACTATCCCTATGCCGAGCACTACTTGTGTACCTACTTCGTACTATCCCTAACTTCCATGGACTTTGTCCTGTTAATGACGACTTCTCATGAAGGGAGTGAGGGGAAGGAGAATGAAAGGTGGAGAAAAAGGGGAGGTGGAGAAAAGGAGGCGGAGAAAGAGGGAGAGGAAGGAGAAGGAGGTGGAAGTGGAGAAAGAGGGAGAGAAAGGAGAAGGAGGTGGAGAAAGAGGGAGAGAAAGGAGAAGGAGGTGGAGAAAAAGGGAGAGGAAGGAGGTGAAGAAAGGAGAGAAAAAAATGAAGTGATTATACCAATTTCCTCCCGGTGGAGGTTTGAATAATTGATAAGTCGTTCATCACAGCACCTCTGTCGCGAGGACAAAAGGAGGTCAAGACTGTCCCAGTCGCGTAGCCTTCTATAGTAATAATTATACTGCTCGAATAGGACTGAAAAGTATTTTATGGGTTCAAGAATACACGAGCTTTCTTGCCCGCTCGCGGGTTCGATTCCGCCCGGGACGGACTTTATTCTGAAGATACAAGGTTCGTTCTCGGACCTTCGGTTTCATTACGATAAGACTTCTACCCCACAAAAACACAATTGTGTATTACCAGTTTATCAAACGGTATACAAGGAAATGAAATATATCAACATCCCCCACAAAAACACAAATGTGAAAAAAAGGCCAAGTTCCTGTCCAAAAATGTCGGCCTATAAAAGTGGTGAGATCAGAAAATTAAGGCCAAGTCTGCATTCCCAATTTTTCGTGTCTGCTGAAAATGCTGCATCTCAATTCCTTCAATCAAAAAAAAAAAAAAAAAAAAAAAAAAAAAAAAAAAAAAAAAAAATCTATTCAAGTCCTATTTGTCCAAGAGAAACAAGGTACCTATAAATATTCTTTTCTAGTTAAATACATATCAAGACATTGTTTAAGTTACAAGGAATAAACCATTATTCTTATTTTTATTATTCTTATTCTTGTTTGATTTTGCTTCAGATCTATCTGCCTTGGGATAGCATCATACCGGCTGAGGATAAAGTGACGGGCTGTGCAGTGATAGCATTCCTCATATTCTTCTCCTATGTGATAGTAATGAATACGCTGGTACCCATATCCTTGTATGTCAGGTGAGAATCCAGGTATTCCAGGTCCCGGGTTCGAATCCCATCATCGACAAAAATTTGTACCTACTCGTTTTTTGATTGCAAATATTTCAAGGGGTTACTTTCTGGTGTTCTCGTGTTGACTCAGCACCTAACGGAGAGTATTGTGTCTCTTCTCGGGCGTGCAGCAACACAGCCACACGAGTCTAATGTGTAGCAGTTGTTTCATTTTTACGAAATAAAAACGGCGGTGAAACACTCATCTTTTAAATTATTAAAATAACCAACTTGGTTTCCAATGGCCATTTACTTAAGGTAGGGTTTATTATAGGTTTGTATCTTCACAAACACAATACTTGTCCTCTCTCTTCACAGTGTGGAAGTCATCCGGTTTGCGCAATCCCTCCTGATCAACAACGATCCGAAAATGTATTGCTTTAGCTTTATGTAAAAAATCTGGTGTGAACATCACACGACTTTCCTTATCCTATTGAATGATGCTTATTTGAATATTATTTTACCCTGACTTTTATCATATCTCTAACCGTTTAGTCGGTATAGCTGAAAACCGCCAAAAACGGTCGAAATCCGTCCAAAAGCGGTCAAAATATCGCCAAGCGCAGCACCTATCTTAACTAAACGTTTTCTGTTGCATCCTTGTCACATTTGTGAACTACCTACATACCAAATTTCAAGTCTCTAGCTCATACCGTTCCCGAGATATTGTTAAACTAGACCGAAAACTCCCCTCCAGATCAAAGTTTCATTAAACTGTCAAAAGTGTATTAAAGTGTAAGTACTTCGTATTGAAGTGTGTAGGTTTAACCTTTTTTTTTCCTCAAATTGTAGTCCTTACCTTCGTTCGTTATTGTTCAGATTTCTACTACAAGCTTTTAGTTCGATTTGGTCAAACGATGGACACACTTGTCTTTGGAATTCTAAAATTTCTTAAATGCGAAGTATTCCGTGTATTTTTTGCGGCCTTACAGCGTGTTTTTGGGTGAAATATAAACATATTTTGAGCCACTCTAGTTCCTTACGCCTTACGGTGTGTTTTTGATTGAAATATAAACATATTTTGAGCCACTCTAGTTCCTTAAGCCTTACGGTGTGTTTTTGAGTAAAATATAAACATATTTGAAGTTAGCTCGGAAGGTAGCAGGCCCGTACCCTTGGACGGAACGATTTGAGATTTGATGATAGTATTAGCACGCCTGCCTTGTAAACGCTAGCAGAGGTCTCGGGTCCAATTCGTTCTCAGAACGGCTGGCTTTCTCCTATCCTCTCCTCCTTCTGCGATTTCGGGACAGAAACACCTCCGTTGCGCTATTAAACAACAACAGTCAAATCTGTAACTGTTCGAACGCCGACGCCAGCTCGTTCTAAGACCGTCAATGCCGACGTCCAAACTGAAACACCACGTGACGTTCGGAAAGCCCAAGTACAAATTCTTTCAAAGTTCGACCAAAAATCGGAGCAATTCAAAGCGATTGCCGCCAGTCGGTGGAGGTGCGCAGGATAAGTGTCATGCGCACGCACATAGCCGCAGGCGGTCCAGTGTCAGGTCTTGCGCAGCCCTGGTGGGACATAACTGTGTTGGTAAGAGGTACTTTAAAATAAGAAGTTTGATAGAAGCTGTCTGGCTGGGGGACGTTAAACAGGGAGTAGATCAGCTTAGTCTGACTGGGGGATTTTAAACAGGGAGTAGACCAGCTTAGTCTGGCTGGGGGACGTTAAAGAGGGAGTAGACCAGCTTAGTCTGGCTGGAGGACTTTAAAGAGGGAGTAGACCAGCTTAGTCTGGCTGGGGGATTTTAAAGAGGGAGTAGACCAGCTGAGTCTGGCTGGAGGATTTTAAACAGGGAGTATACCAGCCTGAATTTCCCTTGCTAAAGAAATAGCAAAGGTTGAGTGCGAAGGGCATTCATCCACTCTTGAAATTTGTAGCCAAAACCAAATGTCAGCCCAAAGCAATCACCCTAGTTAGGGCTGATTAAGAGACTGACGAAAAACGCCGACGCCGTCTGTATACGGGAAAAGAAGAAGAAGAATTTTGATAGAGGGATCTATAGCAACAGATGTCTTAATCATCCCAACGTCTGCCTTGCAAGCGCTAGGTTACGGGTTCGTTTCCCGTCGGAGGCGAAGTTTATCCTTATTGATTAAAGTTCGTTCTCAGAACGGCTGGATTTCTCCTATCCTATCCTGATCTTTTCTATTTCGGGACGATAAGATCTCTGTTAAAGTTTCCTCAAACGTCTTGAAAAAAAGGGAAACTACAGTTCATTAAACTACTCGTACTTCTTGAAATGAAAATGGTCAATTTATAACTACACTCAGGTACTACATTGTACGAGTATGTATAGGTAAATGCGGTCAATAATCTGATTACTTATTCATATTATTCCTTATAGGCTTACTTTTTGTTTACTTAATTGAAGGCTCGGTAACTTTGTGAAGTCCTATCTTATTTACTTAATTTTGTACTTGTTTTCTTTCTTGTTAGAATAGAATAGAATAGAATAGAATATACCTTGTTTATCCTGCTCGAATGAGACTGAAAAGTCCCTTTTACCCCAGCATTCTAAACAAGGTGTCGTTTATTTTATGGGTTTAATAACATAATATAACGAAAGTTTAGAACAAAAGACCTTACTTAATTTTTTTTTTTTTTTTTAAAAAGAAAGAAACCATTAAGTTAAATAAACGACTGGGCATTGTTCTCTCTTGGTTATTTAACTCTATTATCTGTTTGCTTTCGTATGTACTTACTTTTTTTGCTCTTGTTCTCTTGTGTCACTAACTTAATTTTGTTCTTGTTCTCTTGTGTTAATTTTGTTTTCTGTTTGCTTTCGTTTCAGAATTCTTTCGGACAATCAGGGCCAATAATCGTCAATTCAACGCTCAATTTAATTATGCTGTAAGTCTTCTTTTAAATAATTATGTGTTGTTTATTAATTAATACATAGTAATATTAAGTGCCCCTCAATACCCCCGAGCAATTAGGGGCCCCGTAGCATCATTAGCATTGCATAGAGTTTCTTCAGGTGGCATTTCAGGCTGCTTGTTATGTTGCCTGATCTTTTTTTCCGCCACACACGTTCAAGCATGTTTGACAAGCCACCTGTCAAGCATGCTTGAACGTGTGTGGCGAGCATTTGTGTAGTAGTGTATACTTCTTTGTTACCTAACCATTTGTTCAAGTTGTTTCCTTAAACGACTGTCATTCTGTCGGTCAATTCGTTCTTGAGAAAACTTTTTATTCCTGAAGGAAAATTATTAAATTGGACTCAATTAAGTTAAATACCTACCTACCGCGTATTGGAGGAAACTTCTTTGTTACCTAACCATTTGTTCAAGTTGTTTCCTTAAACGACTGTCATTCTGTCGGTCAATTCGTTCTTGAGAAAACTTTTTATTTCTGAAGGAAAATTATTAAGTTGAACTCAATTAAGTTAAATACCTACCTACCGCGTATTGGAGGAAATAACTATTTGATTGGACACACAACTATGGTGGCATTTGTACTTTTTGTAATACGTTTTGAAGTCAATCAGTCAATTGAGAGATATCTTGGTCGAGCCATATCTGTTTAGAGGTCGAGGAGTAGAAGGGCTGGATTTCATTCTGGACAGCACTGCAGGCCGAGGAGCAACTATGAAAATCGGTAAGGCAACGGGCCCCCAAACCTAGTACAGTCAAACCTGCCTAAATGGGACCCGTCTAAATGAGAAACCTGGATAGATAGATTCCCAATTATACAGGTTCGACTGCATTACCAATTGTTGGCATAGTCAGCTTGGATTGTAGCGCGCCTGCCTTGGAAGCGTTAGGTCGCGGGTTCGATTCCTGCCCGGGGCGAACTTCATTCTAAAACAGATACGATTCGTTCTCGAAACTACTGGCTTTGTCCTATCCTGCCCTCCTTCTCTCTTTCATTTTGTGACGATAAGACCTCCCTTGTTACAGTTCCCTCCATCATTTTTTTTCTAAGCCAATGTATCCCGATTTTTTTTTTATTTAGGTTTGATAGAGGGAACTGTAGGGACCTGCTAGGGTCTTTTCGTCCCGAAAGCGAAGAGAGAAGGAAGACAAGATAGAAGATAGCCAGCCGTTCCGAAGGAAATAAATAGAGGTCTTGTACCTCTATCTACGAGGGGTGTACAAAAAGTAAGTTTCAACTATTTTTCTAAAAAAAATTCTACTCGGGAAACTTCTGACTTATGGATCATGTGGGATAACATGTTGGTAACACTGTCTGAAAGTTTCAATATTCCATATTAATTAATAGTAGGTAGTGACATAGTGTTACTTTGAAATGAATTTGCCGATCGACATTTCGTCCACCTTCGAAGTACGTTCTGTGACTCAGTTTTTGAGTGCTTAGGCCAAATCCTTATCGCAAATTCACGCTAAACTGGTGGATGTGTTAAGAGAAATTGTAATGTCGCACCAGATGGTCCGTCGTTAGCGTACAGACTTCCTGGGAGGCCGTGGGAAACTCCACAACGACCCCAGAAGTGATCGCTCCTCTACTGTGACGCGGGGAGACTGAGTTGATGCCGATGATCTGCTCACACTAAATGAAATCTTGCTTCCACTTACACCACACATTGAAATAAGCTAATGGTCGATTACCAACATCCTTAGAATCCCTTTAGGGTACTTCAGGGGTTGTGAAAGGCGGCTTCCCAGATTGTCAAAAAATCAAGACAAAAACCAGAGAATTCAAGGTGGAAGAACCCTTATAGGGCTCCCTCGGGGAGATGAGGATGTTTTCATCGTTTTCCCCTTCACATTTCTTCCTTTCTCCCTCCTTTTGAAGCATTTGTCTGACAAACCCTTAACAACAGGCGAAGAGTTGAAGATGGAAACTCCACAACGACCCCAGAAGTGATCGCTCCTCTACTGTGACGCGGGGAGACTGAGTTGATGCCGATGATCTGCTCACACTAAAAATGAAATCGCCTATAATATCTCTAGTAGCGCGGTCAAACTTTTTTGACTTGGCGGGGCGAAGCGCTACCGCCTTAATCTTGCTTCCACTTACACCACACATTGAAATAAGCTAATGGTCGATTACCAACATCCTTAAAATCCTTTTAGGGTACTCCAGGGGTTGTGAAAGGCAGTTTCCCAGATTGTTGAAAAATCAAGACAAAAACCAGAGAATTCAAGGTGGAAGAACCCTCATAGGGCTCCCTCGGGAAGATGAGGATGATTTCATCGTTTTCCCCTTCACATTTCTTCCTTTCTCCCTCCTTTTGAAGCATTTGTCAAACCCTTAACAACAGGCGAAGAGTTGAAGAGAGAAATTGAAACTTTTCTATCCGAGGTGGACGAAATGACCTATGAGGTAGGTCTAAAAAAATTGACACCCTGCTATCAGAAATGTATTGATCTGAATGGCAGTTATGCCAATTAATAACTAAAAGTTGCTGAATTCGAATATGTCAATAAAAATTTTCCATATTTTTTTACCTAAAAAAAAGAAAAATAGTTGAAATTTACTTTTTGTACACCCCTCGTAAAATAGTTACCTAGTAGAAAAATTCTTTTTCGTTACTTTAAAATAACTACTTAGTAGGTAGTAAGTATAGGTCTCCTATACTTTTTGGAAAACAGAAGAAGTATAAAATGTAAGTAGAAAGTAAAAATCAATAAATATGAATAAATAAGCACCAGGGGCTCTATTAGCTTCCTACCTAAAAAACGGAGGATTAAACAAATACCTACGAAGCATATACCTACGTATTACATGGAAAAATTGACTATGGTGTTCTAGATAGTCGAGAGTCGAGAGTTGTAGATATGGTTAATTTTCATTTAGACAGGGGTAATGTTTTTTTTTTTTTTTTTTTTTTTTTTTTTTTTTTTTTTTTTTTTTTACGTGAGTAGATTAACCCCATGTGCCTGGTTTTAATTTTAACCCCTCACCATTCTCTTGTTATTTCAGATCGAAGAAAAGCTGGCATAAATAAATGGATCACAGCAAGGATACAAGGATTATAAGCACAACTATTAGCTTTAAGAAATCATGAAAAAGACTTCATCCGTTAGAAGTCGACGAGGTAAGATTTTTTTTTTCTTTTTTTAATTTTGAAGGGTTTTAATTATAACGTCACTGTGTAACTTTTGAAGATTGTGACGGGAATTTTACGGGAAAAATGAAGCACTATACAATAATATTGCTCATTTATAGTGCTTGATTTGTATTATTATTATCAATATTTTTAATTATTTAACATCACTGTATAAGTTTCAAGGTTTTTGGTAACGAGGATTCTACCCTCCATTCGGGGACAAGCTACCCATCAACCCACCTCCTTATATTAACCTTACCTAGCCTGGCTAGCAGCACTCGAACGCGATTGGCCAGATTTTCCTTACTTAGGTAATATCCAAAAGAAGAAAAGATTTAAGTATAAAATTTTAAAGTTAAAGCATTTCACCAATTGAGATTTAAGGGACAAGCATGCAATTGTCCCAGCTTACTGTACACTAATTTTTTCCCCTCTTGAATTGGACTCGAACCATCACCCTCCCAATCCGAAGTCCACCGTGATAGACACTGAGGTTATGGGGAAATATAAATACCTATCTAGGACATGCATTGTTATAAGTGGGAATGTAAGCAGATTGGGTGGTAGAGCTCAATGGTTTATTGGGTAAACATCGGACATCATTGAGGGACGCCGTCCAAAAGAAACTAGTGAACCCAATGGCCTGGCCTTCATAGAAACATCCGAACTTGATGGGTAGGTATTTGTTTAGCGGCCAACATCCGAACTTGATGGGTGGTATTTGTTTAGCGGCCAACATCCGCAATTGATGGGCAGGTATTTGTTTAGCGGCCTTCATCCGAACTTGATGGGTAGGTATTTGTTTAGCGGCCAATTTGTGGCGGCTGATGTACTGCTGCTGTCCACTAGTGAACCCAATGGCCTGGCCTTCATAGAAACATCCGAACTTGATGGGTAGGTATTTGTTTAGCGGCCAACATCCGAACTTGATGTGTAGGTATATGTTTAGCGGCCAATCCCCGGTGGGAATCGAACCCTCGACCTAGCCCGACTCGGGCCAGGATAAGTCAGCAACACGTGGTTTCCCTGATGGTCACCCATCCGGGTCCCAACCATATCCAACGTTTCTTAACTTCAGTAATCTAATTTAAACTAATGCGTTCAACGTACTATTGTTGATGGCTAGCCTGTGCACTGTCTGTTCGTGTCCAAAAGAAGGTCATATACATATTTTAATGGATTTTCTTACCGTCCCCTCTTTTTCCGCCCTGACAGGGAAACGAACCTGAAGTGCCGCCAATGCATCCCGGACACCGCCAAGCTGGGGCATGATGTTACGCACAAAATTTTTTTTTTTTTTTTTTAAGAGGTTTGACAGAGGGAACTGTAACTGCTATGGTCTTATCGTCCCAAAATCGAAGAGATTTGACAGAGGGAACTTTAACTGCTATGGTCTTATCGTCCCGAAATCGAGGAGAGAAGGAAGACAGGATAGGAGAAAGCCAGCCGTTTCCGAGAACGAACATTATCCCATCAGGATAAAATCCGCCCCGGGCGGGAATCGAACCCGCGGCCTAGCGCTTACAAGGCAGACGCACTACCAACTAAGCTAACTAGGCTGGCTTGCTGAATTCGAATATGCCAATAAAAATTTTCCATCTTTTTTACCTAAAAAAAAAAGAAACATAGTTGAAACTTACTTTTTTTACACCCCTCGTAAAATAGTTACCTAGTAGAAAAATTCTTTTTCGTTACTTTAAAATAACTAGTAGGTAGTAAGTATAGGTCTCCTATACTTTTTGGAATACAGAATAAGTATAAAATGTAAGTAGAAAGTAAAAATCAATAAATATGAATAAATAAGCACCAGGGGCTCCATTAGCTTCCTACCTAAAAAACGGAGGATTAAACAAATACCTACGAAGCATATACGTATTACATGGAAAAATTGACTATGGTGTTCTAGATAGTCGAGAGTTATAGATATGGTTAATTTTCATTTAGACCGAGCTGGTCTTCTGTGATGGTTCTGTAAAAATAATGAAACAAACTTTTTGAACAGTTTGACAGGTGTATTTTTATTTTTCTTTTTAACCCGTGAGTACACGCATAAAAAATCCGAACGTCAGTACACGCGTGTAGAGAAAAAATCTCACACCTGGTTTTGCTTTGTATTTCGTTCTGTTTGAAGAATTATGTAATATTTTTAAGATAGATTAAGTTGGTTTATGAATTCAAAGTATATTTAAAGTAATTTCAGCAACTTTTTTTTTTTTAACAGTTGCAGTTCGAACCCCTGGTTTGACATTTTTTTTGTACACGAATCAAATGAAGAGGGGATGATAATTGGGTATTTATTTACGTTTTTCAGTCATCCTTGTCCCTCAACATGGATTTAATTCGACCTCTTTATGAAAAGGCGGAAAATAATGAGCTTTTCATGAAAATTTTGATAGGTTAGGTATTTCTGGCGACTACGCGCAGCTTAAAGCCGCGGGACTACACTTTCCATGTGCAACGGGCCTGATGACCAACCTCCGTGGTGGTTAACGCGTTGGACTTCGGATCTGGAGGGCGGTGGTTCGAATTCAAGTTAAGTCATGACATTTATCGAGGTGTTATGTCGGGAAACGATATTTGCGATTTGTGACGAGCATTTAAGTGTGCTTCACAAAAAAGGTAAAAACTTTTTCTTATTGAGGACGTAAATGTCAGAAGTTAAAAAAAATTACCGAAGGTAGAGTTCAAAAAAATTACCGAAGGTAAAAAACTTTTTCTTATTGAGGACGTAAATGTCAGAAGTTCAAAAAAATTATCGAAGGTAGAAAACCTTACCTAAATTGCAAATGATCTCTCTTGTAATGAAGACAACGAATAGAGATCAGAGATGACTAATTACCTACCTACCTACAGATGTACAAGTATACATATACCCCGAAGGTAGATATATATATATATATTTTTTTTTTTTTTTTTCAAATTCATTTTTCCGGGATTTAGAGGTCGTAAGAAGAAGAAGAAGAAGAAGAAGAAGAAGAAGAAGAAGAAGAAGAAGAAG
>NW_007377477.1:122218-128762 GCF_000475195.1 Diaphorina citri | reverse complement strand
CTGCATTACCACTTGTTTGGAAAGTCGCTTGGATGTAGCGCGCCTGCCCTTGGGAAGCGCTAGGTCGCGGGTTCGATTACCGCCCGGGGCGAACTTTATTCTAAACACGATACGGTTCGGTTCTCAGGAACGACCTGGCTTCTGTCCTATCCTGTCTTCCTCTCTCTTTGAATTGTGTGGACGATAAGACCTCCCTTTGCTTACAGACCTCATCATTTTTTTTTCTCTGATTAGCCAATGTTTCCCTTTTTTTTTTTTTTTTTTTTTTTTTTTTCTTATAGGTTTGATCGAGGGAACTGTAGGTAACTGCTAAGGTCGTATCGTCCCGAAAGCGAAGAGAGAAGGAAGACAAGATAGAAGATAGGAGAAAGCCAGCCGTTCCGAGAACGAACATTATCCATTTCTAAGTAGGACAATGTATCCCGTTTTTTTTTTTTTATTTCTTTTATTATTTATTTTTTTTTTTTTTTTACGTGAGTAGATTAACCCCTTGTGCCTCGTTTTAATTTTAACCCATCACCATTCTCTTGTTATTTCAGATCGAAGAAAAGCTGGCATAAATAAATGGACCACAGCAAGGATACAAGGATTATAGGCACAACTATTAGCTTTAAGAAATCATGAAAAAGACTTCATCCGTTAGAAGTCGACGAGGTAAAACAGTTTATTTTATTTTTTTATTATTATTTTTTTTTTTTTTTCATTATTTTAATTTTAGTTTTTCGTAATGAGGGTTTTTCCCTCCATTGGGGGCTGTATCTCGTTGGTGCAGCGTTAAATTCCATCTTTCAATGCCTCAGTGTTTGTGGATTTGTTAAGTAGTGTAAAGCTAAAGCTACCCACAAACCCACCTCCTCATATTAACTTTACCTAGCCTGGCTGGAGCCAGGAAAAGCTGGCAGCACGCGAATGCGATTGCCAGATTTTCCTTACTACCTCGGTGGTGTAGTGGTCAAGGCGCTCGCCTGGTAAACAGGAGGGCGTGGGTTCAATCCCAGCCGAGGTATGGAATTTTACCCTCAATATAATTTGAGAATTTGACCACAATAATAGTAGTAGCCTATTGCTGGAGTAAAGGGACTTTTCAGTCCTATGCGAGCAGTATAAATAAGCACTATTATTAAGCACAAGTATTACTTAATACGCAAAAGAAGAAAAGATTGAAGTTTGAAATTTCAAAATGAAATTGAGATTTAAAGGACAAACATGCAATTGTCCCAGCTTACTGTACGCTAATTTTTCCCCCTCTTGAATCCGATTCGAACCATCACCCTCCCAATCCGAAATCCACCGTGCTAGCGACTGAGGTTGTTCATGGGGAAATATCAAGCGTGCCGGGAGGCGCGTGAACGTCAAGAGTTCGAAGCGCCGCGCCGCCCGGTCGTTAAGACACAATTTCTTTTATATCGGAGACTTTTTCCAACTTCGACTTGGACTCGAACCATCACCCTCCAGATCCGAAGTCTACCGCGCTAGCCACTGAGGTTGCTCATGGGGAAATGTAGTTGGCACAAAAATTGTCATAGGAACGAATTTTTCCAAGTTCCACTTGGACTCGAACCATCATCAACCTCCAAATCGAAGTCCACCGTGATAGACACTGAGGTTATGGGGAAATATAAATACCTATCTAGGACATACATTGTTATAAGTGCGAATGTAAGTAGATTGAGTGGTGGAGCTCAATGGTTTATTGGGTAAACATCGGACATCATTGAGGGACGCCGTCCAAAAGAAAACGCCCACATTTAATAATTCTCGGGCTCGATTCCCAAAGTCGACAAAAAAAAAAAAAAAAAAAAAAAAAAAAAACAATCCTATTTAAATTTGAAAAAAAAAAAAAAAAAAAAAAAAAAAAAAAAAAAACAATCCTATTTAAATTTCCCAGCGCCTATGTAAATCTGAAGTATTGTGTCTCTTCTTGCCCAGCTGATGAGGGACATACTACGGGATGAGCATGCTACGACACAGACCTATGTAGTCCCGTGTAGCAGAGATTTCATTTAAAAAGAGAAGGCGGGGAAACAGTCATCTTTTTTCTTCCGTAATACGACAAATAAAATTGATTTTAAAGCACTTTCACAATTGGGCACCTTTTGAAACTTCTAGAAACTCTCTCAAGAAAAGGATTGTTGACGTAACCCTTTACCCTCCCCCTCCAGATCAAAGTTTCATTAAACTGTCAAAAGTGTATTAAAGTGTAAGTACTTCGTATTGAAGTGTGTAGGTTTAACCTTTTTTCCCTCAAATTGTAGTCCTTACCTTCGTTCGTTATTGTTCAGATTTCTACTACAAGCTTTTAGTTCGATTTGGCCAAACGATGGGAACACTTGTCTTTGGAATTCTAAACTTTCTTAAATGCGAAGTATTCCGTGTATTTTTTGCGGCCTTACAGCGTGTTTTTGTGTGAAATATAAACTCATTTTGAGCCACTCTAGTTCCTTAAGCCTTACGGTGTATTTTTGAGTAAGGAGGAGGAGAAGAAAGAGGAGGAGGAGGAGAAGGATGATGAGGAGGAGCAGCAGGAGGAAGAGGAGGAGGATTAAGAGGAGGAAGAGGTGGTGAAAGAGAAAAGAAACTCAAAGGCCAAACTATGTCGTGACAGCAAAGTCCGCTCTGATGACCAATAGATTTTCCGTTGTCATAGTTGGTACTGGGTGACTCATTGCGTGACTGATTTTTTTTAAGAGGTTTGACAGAGGGAACTGTAACTGCTAAGGTCTTATCGTCCCGAAATCGAAGAGAGAAGTTAGCTAGGGAGTGAAACAATCGAACAGGCCATTCAGAGGGACCTTGACGGATGATGGAAATCGGGCTTTAGATTCTCCGTTGTCATAGTTGGTACTGGGTGACTCATTGCGTGGCTGAAAAGTCCCTTTACCCTGGAATGGGGATATCTTGCGCGAATAGGACGGAAAACGGGTAAATGAGTCTAGTTAGCTAGTTTTTTTTTCAAGAGGTTTGACAGGGGAAACTGTATGAAAAGTCCCTTTACCCTGGAATGGGGATATCTTGCGCGAATAGGACGGAAAACGGGTAAATGAGTCTAGTTAGCTAGTTTTTTTTTTCAAGAGGTTTGACAGGGGAAAGTGTTACAACGGATGGCTTATCGTCCCGAAATCGAAGAGAGAAAATGGACGGGGTAGGAGAAAGACAGCCGTTCCGAGAACGAACCTTATCTGTTCAGGATAGAGTTTGTGACGGGCGGGAATCGAACCCGCGAGTCCCGCGATGTACCACGTTCAAGCCAGGAGCGCTAATTTCCAATCTAACTAGGCTGGCTTTGCCTTTTAAAAATGAGTGTTTCATTGACTGTTTTTTTATGTCGTAACAATGAAACAACTTCTACATTAGACTCGTGCACTCGAGTGATCCGTGTCGTAGTATGTCCCTCATCAGATATGCGAGAAGACTTCCCAACTTCCCATTTAGGTGCTGAATCAACTCCAGAAGTATAATAAGACAATCACCCTGTATAAACTATCAAATTCTATGACTAAAATATAATCATTGTGGGTTTCTTCCATTCGCTCTCCTTCTCCTCCTCCTCCTCCTCCTCCTCCTCCTCCGTCTCTCCTCCCTCTTCCTCCCTTCCTCCCCTCTTTCTCACTTTTCTCTTTCTTCCAATCACCCTGTATAAACTATCAAATTCTATGACTAAAATATAATCATTGTGGGTTTCTTCCATTCGCTCTCCTTCTCCTCCTCCTCCGTCTCTCCTCCCTCTTCCTCCCTTCCTCCCCTCTTTCTCACTTTTTTCCTTCCCATTCTGTCTCACTAATAATTGTCTTTCCCGATGGTTCACTTAGGTACTACATGGTTTTTCTGTGTCACAAGAAATACCCATCCCCACACCTCAGTTTGAATTTCCATCTTTTGGAGTTCGCAATCGAGTGATATTTTAAGCGGAATTTCCAGTTTTTGGCAGTAAAGTTTTATAAAATTTATCAAATTCTCATTATTTTGTCAACTGTTTTGTGTAAGTGCTTACGTTTTGTGGACACCGGAGTTGTTTCAAGTGCCCCCCTTTGGTTTAAGTAAAATTGTAACCTTCTCTGCGTGCAGGCGGTCCAGTGTCAGGTCTTGCGCAGCCCTGGTGGGACATAACTGTGTTGGTAAGAGGTACTTTAAAATAAGAAGTTTGATAGAGGCTGTCTGGCTGGGGGACGTTAAACAGGGAGTAGACCAGCCTGAATTTCCCTTGCTAAAGAAATAGCAAAGGTTGAGTGCGAAAGGCATCCATCCACTCTTGAAATTTGTAGCCAAAACCGAATGTCAGCCCAAAGCAATCACCCTAGTTAGGGCTGATTAAGAGACTGACAAAAAACGCCGACCCCGTCTGTATACGGGAAAAGAAAAAGAAGAAGAAGATATTCTATAGTCTATACTTACGTCAGCATTATCATTGACCAATCCCCAAAAGACCTTCAATTTGATATATAGGTCGACTAGGTTTGGATAAGTCCTTCTATGGGGACGATATAATAATATTGAAGTTTATTTTATACCACATAAACAATAAAATGTTCTTTTGGAATAAATCCCTTTAAGTACTAGAGTACTTTTAAATAGCAAGGATTGAGTGCGAAGGGCATCCCACTCGTAAAATTTTTGTAACTTGAACTAAATGTCAGCCCAAAGCAATCACCTAGTTAGGCCTGATTGAGAGGCTGACGAAAATCTTCACTTTTCCTCCTCTTCACCTTCTCACCATCAGAAGACCTAAGCAGGATCTTCTGATGTAACATTAGGCCTATTTTCCTTTCGTAATGTTAATGCGCATTGACATTAGGATTTTCCAGGGGTGGGGATATTAAAATGGAAGAAGTTTGGTAGTGGGGGTAAAATTTGACGATTAAAAAAAATCAGCTGATGAAATTTTAAATTTTACCGCCAAAACTTTCTATATTCCTAATGTAAAACAATATGGCGGATCGTAATGCGAGAAAAAAGCTACATTACAAAATTCGTGAAAGGAGAGGAGGGGAAGTTAATGTACATTAACATTTGAGAAAAAAAAATTCGAATTAAGCTAATGTTCATTAACATTATGAAAGGAAAATACGCTAATTATGTACTATGTTCTTGAATTCGTGAAAGGAGAGGAGGGGAAGTTAATGTACATTAACATTTGAGAAAGAAAAATTCGAATTAAGCTAATGTGCATTAACATTATCAAAGGAAAATACGCTAATTATGTACTATGTTCTTAAACCTATAAAATATACGATACCTTGTTTAGACTGCTGGGGTAAAGGGACTTTTCAGTCTCATTCGAGCAGTATAAACAAGGTATATTCTATACTATTTTCCCTTCTCCAAGGTATACAAGTGCTCGATAGATGGCGTTGTGTACGGAGATATGTATAATGCAGAGACGGGATTGGTCAATGATAATGCTGACGTAAGTATAGAATTCCAAGGTATCAAGATGTGGGTACTGACTGGGGATAAACAAGAGACGGCTATCAACATAGGCTACTCATGTGAGCTGCTCAATGATGATATGGAGCTACTCATTGTAGAGGGCACCACGAGCGCTGAGGTGTCGAATGAGCTGAGAACGATGAGGGATAAGATTCGCACCAAGTTTGACAACACCGCGAACGGAACCGCGGAGAATGGTGAGTTTGGCAACGTCTGTCTAGAATAAATCGAACTATTCCTTTTAAACTAGGCTGCTTATTCCTTTTAAACATATCAAAACTGAACTTTGGAAATCGTGTCTCAGGTGTATTCAGATCAAAATTTTGTGCTCTGGTAATAAAAACTGATATTTTTTAAAAGGTGGTTTTTTGGACGTTTCTTGGAAACGAAGCCGAAGTTAGGAAAATCACCCACAGAACCTTGTTGGAAATGATGAGATCTACCTACCCTGAGCCGTTGTCAGTGTTTTTCTGGCGCACCCTGTTTAATGAGGACCTGTGCTTTTCCTCTGGAGCATGATGAGAACCCTTTGAAACCTCCAGCTAACCAGGCTGGTTAAGGATTGGCTAGGTCTACTTCAAAGGTTACGTATTTTTTACAATTTTTTTGTTCTCAATCACATTTCAGGCACCGTTCACAAGAACGGCACCAAACTGAAATCCAACTCGATAGACGTGATTGATGACAAGGACCTGAGTATAGTTACGTTTAACGAAGACACGACGATCATTAACGAGCACACCAATGTCCCGAATGGAAAGGCGAACATGGCCGAGGTCGATTCGTTTGCCCTCGTCATACAAGGTGAGTTAAAAGGCTTAGCAAAATTAATCAAAATGGGATTGGCTTCACTCAGTGGTGGTAAAAGTCAATAGGTTTAACGTGATTGTAGGTATATATAAATTTTAAAAGACAAATGAGATTCGACATTCAACTAAAGAAAGTTTGGTGAGCTTTCGGGAATACTCAGATTCCCATCGTCAGACCAAGTTCGCGAGAGAGGTGTTGACTCTACGAGCGCTGGAGTTGAAGTGACTGTATATGTATCTTCTAAGTTTTTTTTTTTTTTTTTTTTTTTTTGGGGGGGGGTTTTTCCTTTTTTTTTTCTAAAACAACC
>NW_007377477.1:117021-121408 GCF_000475195.1 Diaphorina citri | reverse complement strand
CCCCCCCCTCCCTTCCTCGACGAAATCCTGGGTACAACCCTCGACTTTATCCTAAATAAATAAGGTTCGCTCTCGGAACGGCTGGCTTTCTCTTTTCTTGTCCTTCTGCGGTACGATAAGACCTGTTTTGTTACAGTTCCCTTTATCGAAACATTCTTTTTACTTTGTATTACTATTTGCCCTGTTTAGACTGCAGGAGTAAAGGGACTTTTCAGTCTCATTCTGATAAACAGGGTATACAACTATACAATATACATATTCTATTCTATTTCAATATTTTCTGTGAAGAAAAAGAAAAATTCCCTTGGTCCTCATTTTTCCTGCTCTATGACTTTGAAACATCACCCAAGTAAGCGCAACTGATCTATTGTTCCTTACCTATTTAACCTTGAGCTATTTCCATATTTGATTCATCAGGTCACTCACTCATGCACGCCCTGACGCCTCAGCTTGAGCTCCTATTTGTAGAAGTGTGCACTAGATGTAAGAGTTGTATATGCTGTCGTGTTACGCCCCTACAGAAGGCCATGGTCGTACAACTCATTCAGAACTATAAGAAAGCGAGAACCCTGGCCATTGGTAAGTTAATATACGTACTACGGGATGGGCATGCTACGACACAGACCACACGAGTTTCAGATTGAGCTTCTATTCGTAGAAGTGTGTACTAGATGTAAGAGTTGTATATGCTGTCGTGTTACTATAAGAAAGCAAGAACCCTGGCCATTGGTAAGTTTCCTAATGTATAATTTGGGAAACCAGAGCCTTCCGAGGGGAACGAGATGAAACGAACACAAATTAAAACTTAGTTCAAGTATAATATCTTATGAGGACACGGTAACACGCTTGCTTGCCATGCAGAAGGTCCCGGGTTCGATTCCCACCATAGACAATTTGTACTCGTTTTTAGACTGCAAATGTTTCAACGGGTTACTTTCTGGAGTTCTCGTGTTGACCCAGCACCTAAATGGGAAGTATTGTGTTTTCTCGCCCATTTGACGAGAACCATACTACGGGATGGGCATGCTACGATACAGACAACACGAGTCGAATGTAGCAGAATATAAACATATTTGAAGTTAGCTCGGAAGGTAGCAGGCCCGTACCCTTGGACGGAACGATTTGAGATTTGATGATAGTATTAGCACACCTGCCTTGTAAACGCTAGCAGAGGTCTCGGGTCCAATTCGTTCTCAGAACGGCTGGCTTTCTCCTATCCTGTCCTCCTTCTGCGATTTCGGGACAGAAACACCTCCGTTGCGCTATTAAACAATAACAGTCAAATCTGTAACTGTTGGAACGCCGACGCCAGCTCGTTCTAAGACCGTCAATGCCGACGTCCAAACTGAAACACCACGTGACGTTCGGAAAGCCCAAGTACAAATTCTTTCAAAGTTCGACCAAAAATCGGAGTAATTCAAAGCGATTGCCGCCAGTCGGTGGAGGTGCGCAGGATAAGTGTCATGGGGCTTATCGTCCCGAAATCGAAGAGAGAAAATGGACGGGGTAGGAGAAAGACAGCCGTTCCGAGAACGAACCTTATCTGTTCAGGATAAAGTTTGTGACGGGCGGGAATCGAACCCGCGAGTCCCGCGATGTACCACGTTCAAGCCAGGAGCGCTAATTTTCAATCTAACTAGGCTGGCTTTGCCTTTTAAAAATGAGTGTTTCATTGACTGTTTTTTATGTTGTAACAATGAAATAACTTCTACATTAGACTCGTGTGATCCGTGTCGTAGCATGTCCATCCGTCCAGATAGCTTTTTCTGGTAGCCCTTTAGGTCCTGCATCAACCCTCAAGCGTTGTACAGTCGTTCGCGGGACACCCTGTATACATACTTATTACTATCCCTAATATGCCGAGCACTACTTGTGTACCTACTTCGTACTATCCCTAACTTCCATGTAATGTGTCCTGTTAATGACGACTTCTCATGAAGGGAGTGAGGGGAAGGAGAATGAAAGGCGGAGAAAAAGGGGAGGTGGAGAAAAGGAGGCGGAGAAAAAGAAGAAGAAGGTGGAGAAAAACGAGAGAAAGGAGAAGGAGGTGGAGAAAGAGGGAGAGGAAGGAGGTGGAGAAAGAGGGAGAGAAAGGAGAAGGAGGTGGAGAAAGAGGGAGAGAAAGGAGAAGGAGGTGGAGAAAAAAGGAGAGGAAAGATAAGGAGGTGGAGAAAGAGGGAGAGAAAGGAGAAGGAGGTGGAGAAAAAGGATGTGGAGAAAGGAGAGAAAAAATGAAGTGATTATACTAATTTCCTCCCGGTGGAGGTTTGAATAATTGATAAGTCGTTCATCACAGCACCTCTATCGCGAGGACAAAAGGAGGTCAAGACTGTCCCAGTCGCGTAGCCTTCTATAGTAATAATAGTAATATTTATACTGCTCGAATAGGACTGAAAAGTCCCTTTACTCCAGCAGTAGGCTACTACTATTACTGTGGCCAAATTCTCAAATTATATCGAGGATAAAATTTGATACCTCGGCTGGGATTGAACCCACGCCTTCCTGTTTACCAGGCGAGCGTATTAACCACTACACCACCACCAGGTGGTGTAGTGGTGTAGAAGCTGGGGAAGCTCTACTAACTCTACTTCCTTTCTACGCTATTTTATCACTACCTTATAAGCTCTAGGTCGCGATTCCTGCCCGGGGGCGGATTTTATCCTAAACACATAAAAATTCGTTCTCGAATCTTCTGGCTTTCTCCTATATGCACTGTCTTCCTTCTCTCTTCGATTTCAGGAGTCGGAACGATAAGACCTTAGCAGTTACAGCTAGCAAACCTCTTTTAAAAAAAGTGGTTAGGTAGGTTGAAATGATAAACATATACTTCTTCACTATTTGAAAAATATTCTGGGTTTTATTTCATTTTCATTTTATGGATTAAAACCCAGAATATTTTACAAATAGTGAAGAAGTATATGTTTATCATTTCAACCTACCTAGTCAAGATGGACCTTCAGAAAGTTACAGAATCTTCAATCTATCAAAAAAGTGATTATCCAATCTGGATTCTAAGACCACCAGCGCGGTGCAATAGTCTGTCCGCCACTGTTCTTTCTTCCTTCGCCCTTCACTTACGTCCTCTAGAAAAATGGAGTAAACCGCCGTCGGGAAATGAGGTCACAGTCACAGGCAAATGGGCTTCCTTCGTTCAAAGTACCTTACTAATTCCCACTGGCATAGAATGTGCCTTGTTTATCCTGCTAGAATACGGCCAATGTCCTTTCACCCCGAGCAGTCTAGGCAAACCCCCACTAAACTTAAAGATTCATTTACGTCCTCTAGATTCTCTAGAAAAATGGACGTTTATACCTTTCAGCTTTGGGAGTAATAACGTAAACCCCGTCGATAAATGAGGTCACGGTCATACGATGTGTGGCTATTAAGTTCGTGGACTCGAGCGGCTACACAAAAACCGTGCATGCTAGAAAGATATAATGAACATGTTTGGACAGCTTAAAGTCTTGTCTTTCAATTGATAGGTGTCACATGCCTGTACTGTAATTAGTTCTGTTGTGATAGCCCGACGCGCAAGACACCTTTTTTGATTTTGCCGGAATTACTCGTATAGGGTTCCTTAATTCATGGATCAAAAGAGGGAATGTGTCTTGTTTCTCCTACCCGAATAGGACTGAAAAGTCCTTTTACCCCAGCATTCTATGAGGGTCTTATAGTCTTGTGTATTTTATGGGTTCAAGAATACACGAGCTTTCTTGCCCGCTCGCGGGTTCGATTCCCGTCCGGGACGGACTTAATTCTGAAGATACAAGGTTCGTTGTCGGACCTTCGGTTTCATTACGACAGTTACAGTTTCCTCCATCAAATTTCTAAAAAAAATAATAAAAAAAAATACATTTATTATTTTTAAAAATAACAAGTTTTAATGATTGGTCGGATCGTTCGACCGTCAAGAAGGTTCCCAAGAAGAGACGCAAAATTTCTGTTCGTAGTTCAGGAGTTGCTACCAACTGACCGCCCAATCCTGCTTCGGTGCGGTTGTGAATTCGTACCGATGCCTGATCTCTGGTAGTGGGCCACATATCTCTATTTTTTCTGCTAGCAAAAGAATAACGGTGCCCGGACGATAGCCGGGTAAGCGCTTTCGATTTCGGGCGTTGTTGTTGTTGTGTTGTGAATGATATAGCAGCATCCGTAGAACTACCGCAATTTCTATCCTGGGGCTGGTCTCCCCTATTAGCAACACTATCCCCACTCCTGCTTTACTGCCTATAGGTAGACGTTCCTCGTACTCTGTCTCCTTTCATCTTCAACCGGTCAGAAACTTTAACAAGGTTTCTCAACTCTCCCATTCTTCCACTCCGTTTCACATAAACCTGCAGAATTACATTAACAAGACTTTGTCTTATCACTATTTTCGCTAAAATAA
>NW_007377477.1:77965-116857 GCF_000475195.1 Diaphorina citri | reverse complement strand
GAGTCAGCTCCGAACCATTAGACCGGACTGGACTGGGACCGGGACCAATATTGTGGTCGGACTATTGCAGCCGGCGCGCGCAGGACAAAATTTACCGAGCCACTCGGACCATTCCAACGAATTTATTTTTGGTCCGACACGACAGAACCATTTCACCATGTGCATTTTGCTCGGAACCGTAGCATCTTTCGAGTTTCTTGTATTTTTAAGAATTTTCTTCCAGAAAAAAAAAAAAAAAAAAAAAAAAAAAAAAAAAACTGACCGATTGCAACAGACTGAAAATGGTCCGTTGGTCCCTGTAATTTGTAGTCACTTTTAGTTTGATTCCCACTCGGGCACGGAGATTGCTTTCGTTTTACAATATATTCCTCTTTCTCCTCTTTCCAGCAAAGACACATCAGCGACAATCAGGTGAACCAGCGCCAATCCAAAGTATTTCGCAACGGCGCCCTGGTGCGAGAGAAATGGGCGGCCGTTCATGTCGGCGATATCATTCAGATGGAGAGCGGCCAATTTGTGGCGGCCGATGTTCTTCTGCTGTCCACCAGTGAACCCAATGGCCTGGCCTTCATAGAAACATCCGAACTTGATGGGTAGGTATTTGTTTAGCGGCCAATTTGTGGCGGCCGATGTACTGCTGCTGTCTACTAGTGAACCCAATGGCCTGGCCTTCATAGAAACATCCAAACTTGATGTGTAGGTATTTGTTTAGCGGCCTTCATCCGAACTTGATGGGTAGGTATATGTTTAGCGGCCAATCTCCGGCGGGAATCGAACCCTCGACCCAGCCTGACTGGGGCCAGGATAAGTGAGAAACACGTGATTTCCCTGATGGTCACCCATCCGGATCCCAACCACATGCTACGTTTCTTAACTTCAGTAATCAAATTTAAAGTAATGTATTCAACGTGCTATCGCCCATCTAGCCTGTGCACTGTTCGTGTCCAAAAGAAGATCACATATTTTAATGGATTTACTTACCGTCCCCTCTTTTTCCGCCCTGACAGAGAAACGAACCTGAAGTGCCGCCAATGCATCCCGGACACCGCCAAGCTGGGGCATGATGTCGGAAATTTTGACGGCGAGATTGTGTGCGAGACGCCAAACAATTTACTGAACAAGTTTGACGGCATTCTGTATTGGCGGCAGAGTCAGTATGTGCTCGACAATGATAAGATTGTACTGCGCGGCTGTGTACTCAGGAATACCGGTAAGATGTCTAACTTATGTCCGCCGCCCACTCAGAGCGTCTGACAGCCCGTGGTCTCAGACCTAGGTCTTTCAAACGGTCTGATCGTGAGTGGCGGGTACAAGGTTGAATTCAGATGCACAATTAAATGAAGTGAGTTTTTCGATTTGCACTTGGTAGGTAATTGATTTTTTTTTCTTTTTTAATGGGTTTAACGTCACTGTATATCTGCTAAGGTCATCGAAGGGAGTGGTTTTACCCTTCATTCGGTGACAAAAGCTACCCGCCTCCTCACATTAACCACCTCATCCAGCCTAGTCCATATGGTCCCCATCCCAATATCAACGAGGCGCAACGTTGCTTAACTTCAGTGATCCATGGAAGACTGGTACAAAAGTGAAGAGGCTCTTACCACAGATAATAATTTATTAACGATGCAAACCTCAGTGGTGCAGTGGTTAACGCGTTGGACTTTGGATCTGGAGGTTGGTGGTTCGAGTCCAAGTAAACTCATAAAATTTATCTAGATGTAATAATTGGGGAACGATATTTGGGACAAGCATTTACATGTATGCTTAACACAATTAAAAATTCCTCTAATTTATTAATGATTTGATTGATTGACCTTTTTCTCCAGATTGGTGCTATGGCGTGGTCATATTCACTGGCCGGGACACGAAGCTTATGCAGAACAGCGGCAAGACCAAATTCAAGCGAACGTCTATTGACAAACTACTCAATCTACTCATCATTAGAATTGTACTCTTTCTTCTTGCCATATGTCTATTCTGCTCTATTGCCTGTTTCATTTGGGAGATTAAAATCGGATACCACTTTCAGGTAGGTCTGGCTGGAGGACTTTAAACAGGGGCTAGACCAGCTTAGTCTGGCTGGTGGACTTTAAACAGGGAGTCTTTTCACAAAAAAAAAAAAAAAAAAAAAAAAAATCTATTCAAGTCCTATTTGTCCAAGAGAAACAAGGTACCTATATTCTTTTCTAGTTAAATACATATCAAGACATTGTTTAGGTTACAGGGAATAAACCATTATTCTTATTCTTGTTTGATTTTGCTTCAGATCTATCTGCCTTGGGATAGCATCATACCGGCTGAGGATAAAGTGACGGGCTGTGCAGTGATAGCATTCCTCATATTCTTCTCCTATGTGATAGTAATGAATACGCTGGTACCCATATCCTTGTATGTCAGGTGAGAATCCAGGTCCCGAATTCAAATCCCATCATCGACAAAAATTTGTACTCGTTTTTTGATTGCAAATATTTCAAGGGGTTACTTTCTGGTGTTCTCGTGTTGACTCAGCACCTAACGGAGAGTATTGTGTCTCTTCTCGGGCGTGCAACAACACAGCCACACGAGTCTAATGTGTAGCAGTTGTTTCATTTCTACAAAATAAAAACGGCGGTGAAACACTCATCTTTTAAATTATTAAAATAATAACCAACTTGGTTTTCAATGGCCATTTACTTAAGGTAAGGTTTGTATCTTCACAAACACAACATATGTCCTCTCTCTTCACAGTGTGGAAGTCATTCGGTTTGCGCAATCCCTCCTGATCAACAACGATCCGAAAATGTATTGTGACAAGCGCAAAATGCACGCGCAGGCGCGCACCACCACCCTGAACGAAGAACTGGGCCAAATCGAATACATCTTCTCCGACAAAACAGGCACACTGACTCAAAACGTCATGACGTTCAACAAGTGCTCGATAGATGGCGTTGTGTACGGAGATATGTATAATGCAGAGACGGGATTGGTCAATGATAATGCTGACGTAAGTATAGATTATAGAATATCTTCTTCTTTTTCTTTGCCTTTTCCCATATACAGACGGGGTCGGCGTTTTTCGTCAGCCTCTCAATC
This sequence comes from Diaphorina citri, assembly GCF_000475195.1. Lineage (NCBI taxonomy): Eukaryota > Metazoa > Arthropoda > Insecta > Hemiptera > Psyllidae > Diaphorina > Diaphorina citri. The sequence goes on along the minus strand of NW_007377477.1, from coordinate 113,785 downwards.
AGCCCTAACTAGGGTGATTGCTTAGGGCTGACATTTGGTTTTGGCTACAGATTTCTCGAGTGGATGCCCTTTGTACTCTACCTTTGCTATTTCTTTAGCAAGGGAAATTCAGGCTCCTATACTCCCTGTTTAAAGTCCCCCAGCCAGACTAAGCTGCTCAGCCAGACTAAGCTGCTCAGCCAGACTAAGCTGCTCAGCCAGACTAAGCTGCTCAGCCAGACAAGTTAAGCACTATTTATTTCATTCCAGATCGCCTCTTCTTTTTCTTTGCCTTTTCCCGTGTACAGACGGGGTCGGCGTTTTTCGTCAGCCTCTCAATCAGCCCTAACTAGGGTGATTGCTTAGGACTGACATTTGGTTTTGGCACAGATTTCTCGAGTGGATGCCCTTCGCACTCAACCTTTGCTATTTCTTTAGCAAGGGAAATTCAGGCTCCTGTACTCCCTGTTTAAAGTCCCCCAGCCAGACTAAGCTGCTCAGCCAGACAAGTTAAGCACTATCTATTTCATTCCAGATCGCGCTGCCATCGGATTTCTCGTGGAACAAGTACATGGAGAAGAGTTTCGCGTGGTTCGACAAAAGTCTGCTGACCAAGATTCGATCCCCGGACACGCCACAAAAAGATCAGGAAGTCATCTACACGTTTTTCCGAACCCTGGCTCTGTGCCACACGGTGATGGCCGAAACCAGAACTGGTGAGTTTTTTTTTTTTTTTGCCCAAAACCTAATGGGTCTGATTAAGCCCAAAATACATACAAAAAATGTTGACTTACATACAATGTTGTGGTTTAAAGTTGGCACGTACCTTGTTTGGTACTGGACGTTTATTGTTTTTATTCCAGACCCGTTTTCAGCAGGAAATATTATTTTTTATATGGAACATTTCAGACAAATTAACCAACTTCATTGGTCTAGTGGTTAACGCAAAGGACTCCGGTTAATTTTCAATTAATCAAGGTTTATCAAATGGGGAACGAAATTCGTCCAAATGTCTGTTGAAACTCAAACTTTGATGGATGAGTGTGAGTGTGTATTTAATATTATTTTATTTTTTTAACCTGATGGGTGATGAGGGGTTTATTGATTTATTCTGTCATTATTATTTCAGATAAGTTGGTGTACCAGGCCCAATCACCGGACGAGGCGGCTCTTGTATCTGCAGCACGCAACTTCGGATTCGTGTTCAAAGAACGGAGTCCCAACTCCATCACCATCGAGGTACACATCAGTCAAAGGATTTTGATTAAAAACCCAATAGCTACTGTTTAAATTGTACAGAACCTTGTTGGAAATGATGAGATCTACCTACCCTGAGCCGTTGTCAGTGTTTTTCTGGCGCACCCTGTTTAATGAGGACCTGTGTTTTTCCTCTGGAGCATGATGAGAACCCTTTGAAACCTCCAGCTAACTAGGCTGGTTAAGGATTGGCTAGGTCTACTTAATAGGTTACGTATTTTTTACATTTTTTTTTTTGTTCTCAATCACATTTCAGGCACCGTTCACAAGAACGGCACCAAACTGAAATCCAACTCGATAGACGTGATTGATGACAAGGACCTGAGTATAGTTACGTTTAACGAAGACACGACGATTATTAACGAGCACACCAATGTCTCGAATGGAAAGGCGAACATGGCCGAGGTCGATTCGTTTGCCCTCGTCATACAAGGTGAGTTAAAAGGCTTAGCAAAATTAATCAAAATGGGATTGGCTTCACTCAGTGGTGGTAAAAGTCAATAGGTTTAACGTGATTGTATATATAAATTTTAAATTTTAAAAGACAATAATTGGGATTCGACATTCAACTAAAGAAAGTTTGGTGAGCTTTCGGGAATACTCAGATTCCCATCGTCAGACCAAGATCGCGAGAGCACTCCATTAGGAGTGCTAACGGTTCTAATGGAGTGCTAACGATACGATAAAATGGTACTGGTAAGTTTCTACTGAGACGACTTACTTGCTTACAAAAATGGAAAATTGACTTGCTTACTTCAACAAGGAAAAACATATATCCAAGGGGATATAACTTTATTGATAAATGAGTGCTTCACACAAGGGTGCAAAAGTACGTAGAAAAGTTGACAAGATGTATGTATGTACGTTTAACTGTATTGCTCTTAATTTTACATAATAAATAATTGTTCCTTACCTATTTATATATATAAGGTTCCTTACCTATTTATATATATATATAATATATAAGACCTTGTTTAGACTGCGGGAGTAAAGGGACTTTTCAGTCTCATTCTGGCAGTATAAACAAGGTATATTCTATTCTATTCTTCTATTCTATTTAACCTTGAGCTATTTCCATATTTGATTCATCAGGTCACTCACTCATGCACGCCCTGACGCCTCAGCTTGAGCTTCTATTCGTAGAAGTGTGTACTAGATGTAAGAGTTGTATATGCTGTCGTGTTACGCCCTTACAGAAGGCCATGGTCGTACAACTGATTCAGAACTATAAGAAAGCGAGAACCCTGGCCATTGGTAAGTTAATATACGTACTACAGGATGGGAATGCTACGACAATGACCACACGAGTCTCAGATTGAGCTTCTGTTCGTAGAAGTGTGCACTAGATGTAAGAGTTGTATATGCTGTCGTGTTACGCCCCTACAGAAGGCCATGGTCGTAAAACTCATTCAGAACTATAAGAAAGCGAGAACCCTGGCCATTGGTAAGTTTCCTAATGTATATTGTGGGAAACCAGAGGCTCCCGAGGGGAACGAGATGAAACGAACACAAATTAAAACTTAGTTCAAGTATAATCTTATGAGGACACGGTAACACGCTTGCTTGCCATGCAGAAGGTCCCGGGTTCGAATCCCACCATCGACAAACAATTGTACTCGTTTTTAGACTGCAAATATTTCAACGGGTTTCTTTCTGTTCTCGTGTTGACCCAGCACCTATGTAAATGGGAAGTATTGTGTTTTCTCGCCCATTTGACGAGAGGCATACTACGGGATGGGCATGCTACGACACAGACAACACGAGTCGAATGTAGCAGTCGTTTCATTGTTACGAAATAAAAGCGGCGGTGAAACACCCATCAAAAAAAAGATAGAGGAAGTTAAATCTCACTTTGCACGGTCACTAACCCCCTCTCCCGTTTCAGGTGATGGCGCTAACGACGTTTCCATGATCAAAACCGCTCACGTGGGTATCGGCATATCCGGTCTGGAAGGTAACCAAGCCATGCTCGCCTCCGACTACTCGATAGCACAGTTCAAATTCCTGGAGCGACTCCTTCTGGTGCATGGTCGCTGGAGCTACTTTCGGATCTGCACGTTCCTCCGCTACTTTTTCTACAAGAACTTCACGTTTACCCTGTGTCACTTCTGGTGAGTAGCGACCTTCCCTGTATTGCTAGTAGCGACCTTACCTGTATAATATAAAAATAAATGAACATTTGTGCAAAATTTCAGTGACTTTGTTAGAAAACTCGACTCCTGATAATCGTAAACTCTCTAGAGCTTTTTAAAACTCGAGCCCTAAGTAACGAAATTATGAGGCCGAATAGCGGCCGAACCGTACATTTCTCAAGGTTCGGCCCGAGGAGACGTTTGATCTACATTTTATAAAGAACCTCTCTGCAAAGTTTGATCGACTTGGGCTGAAAACTAAAGGCCTGGGAAAAGTGAACTTTTTAGAGCTTTTTCAAAACTTAAGTCCTGAATAGCAGCTGAACCGTACATTTCTCGAGGTTCGGCCCAAGGAGACGTTTGATCTACATTTTATAAAGAACCTCTCTGCAAAGTTTGAATGACTTGGGCCGAAAACTAAAGTCCTGAGGAAATTGAACTTTCAGCCCCTCGGATTATGAATGTTTTACTTCTGAGCTACTAGGGCCTAATTCAGGTCGACTCTACAATTTGGGCAGCAGTTCACAATAGAATAGAATGTACCTTGTCAATCTTGCTGGGATAGGACTGAAAAGTCCCTTTACACCCGCAGTCTAACCAATGTCTCGTATATTTTGACACAAAATAATAATTTCTATGATTTTTCCTCTGTAATTTGGGTCCCAGTCTTATATACATATTTTGACACAAGATATTAATTTCTCTACTTTTCCCCCAGGTACGCCCTGTTCTGCGGATTCTCGGCCCAAACGATTTTCGATCCGATGTACATCTCCGTATTCAATCTGTTCTATACGAGTCTGCCCATTCTTACCAACGCTGTCCTGGATCAGGATGTTAGCGATACTAACAGGTAGGAAAACGCATCCTTAGAATACCTACCTCGGTGGTGTAGTGAGGACACAAGTTCGATCCCAGTCAAGGCATAGAAATTTATTCTCATTTCATTGAAAATTCGACGATATTAATCAGTCTGAGCGCACGAATACAGGTCGGAAGACCCATCCTTACACAGGAAACCTACCTCGGTGGTGTAGTGGTCAAGACGCTCGCCTGGTAAACAAGAGGACGCCGAACCGTCGACTATGTGTGGACACAGTGTCCAGGTCGAGGGTTCGAATCCCTTCTAGGAGACGTATATTTATATAGAAGCGTATCTGAGAAAGGTTTCAACTGGCCTTCGATTTAGAGAGTTAACGAAATTGTTCTCAATCAAAAGAACTCTTTTATAGGGGTTTAACAAAAAATGTCACAAACAAACGAACTCTTTTTTTATAGAGAGTTAACGAAATTGTTCTCAATCAAAAGAACTCTTTTATAGGGGTTTAACAAAAAATGTCACAAACAAACGAACTCTTTTTTTTATAGAGAGTTAACGAAATTTTTCTCAACCAAAGTTTTTTTATAAACAATAATTAGAGGTTTAATGAAATTTTCCCATCAAAAGAACTCCTTTTTAGAACTTTATCTGTATAATTGGTGCATTCATCGTGCTATCCTAGCGCAGAGCGCATGCTAGCTATAAGAACTCTAATCAAAAAAAGATTAATAAATTATTTAATTCTAGTCAACTTTTAATTATTTATCTAGTCCCTGTTTATAAGACCTTGTTTAGACTGCGAGAGTAAAGGGACTTTTCCGTCCTATGGTGGCAGTATAAACAGGGTATATTCTATTCTCTTCTAGTCTGTAACTTAAATCAAAGTTTTTTCTAGTCAATAATCTAGGAACGCCAAATTTTGATAATTAAAAAATCGACACGGCTAATAAAGGTAATTTGCGTTGTGTTTTATGTTTAGTAAGTAGTTTTAAGTTCAATAATATTATTGTAATATGTAGTTTTTGTAATAGTGATCTCATTGTTTTGTGCTACAAGATTTATGTGTACCTGTAAGATGTATTTTTAAATATTTTTATTCTTTACAATTTTAATTATTAATAGATTTTATATGTATTTATTTTAAACAATGTACATACCTACATTTATATTGGAAGGTATCTAAAGGTAGAAACAAACTATTATCACGTCACGTGAGCTCATGGGGGGGTCAGGAAGATGTATGTCAAACAGGGTTTATACGCGACCTGGAAAAACTGGAAAACCTGGAAAAGTCATGGAATCTGAAAATCGGCCAAAAAGTCATGGGGAAAAAAATGGAAAATCTTGAAAATTCAAAGAAAACCTGGAAAAGTCATGAAATTTGTCACCCGGTCAAAAATTAAAAATGTTCAAATTAAATATCAAGTTTTTTTTTTCCGAAAAACGGCCTGCGGCGCATTCCCCCTCATATTCCTTGACGTTCTGCATATTGCATATTTTATTGAAATGAAGGGGTAATCTTACTGTTTTTTAAGTACTTCTGCCCCCTCATTTTCTGGAAAATTCATGGGAAATCGTCTGGAAAAGTCATGGAATTTCATTCCGGGAAAAGCGTATAAACCCTGTCAAAGTTTTCCTATAATATTGTAGGTAATTTCGTTCATGATAGCCACACTACTATGTCACGTAAGCTCACGTGAATTTGTTGTGTCTCGTTTGTCCAGGAAACAGCATGATCTCGTTCGGCTGCCTATGTATGCCGGACTATGGCGGTGCGTGTGACTGTACGTACAATTACAATTTGCCCGGAGGTGTGCATGAGGCGTACCAAGAGATGATCTTCAAAGATAACGGGAAACTGGGCGCCAAGTTCAGAGTACTGCCTTTGGGAGGATAAACTAGATATTCTGGAATCTAGATATTGAGATTGTTTTCATCGAGGGAATAATTACTTAGCTCTTTCCACCGATGTGTGTGGAAGGCTGCAGGTTTTCGTATCGCTAGCGCTAGGTACATAGGTAAGTATAGTGACGTTAAGTCACTTGAAAAATAATCTCATTCGAAAATCAGTCAATACCTATAATAAGCCCCAAAGGTCAATTTTTGAGGAAAAAAAAACTCGCCCATCGCCCAAAAACTATACAGTTCTATTCTGACCCAGAGTCTAGCAGTGTACCAACTTTGTTGTTGTTGTAGCGGCTTTAGCTTTCGCCGAATGGTGATGGCAGATTAAAGAGAGGATATCTTTTAGTGACGTTAAGTCACTTGAAAAATAATCTCATTCGAAAATCAGTCAATACCTATAATAAGCCCCAAAGGTCAATTTTTGAGGAAAAAATAACTCGCCTATCGCCCAAAAACTATACAGTTCTATTCTGACCCAGAGTCTAGCAGTGTACCAACTTTGTTGTTGTTGTTGTTGTTGTAGTGGCTTTAGCTTTCGCCGGATGGTGATGGCAGATTAAAGAGAGGATATCTGTTAGTATCTGCCATACACCTGGGTGATGGTCTCTTGCCATGTTTAATAGGCTCGTCCTGAACCGCAGTCAACCATCGTGAGGACTTGTACTTATTCTTTAAAAGCAGAGAGAACACTTTGAACAACTGTCAGCTAGCTAGGCTGGTTAGGGTTAGCTGTTCTCCTCCCTGTTTATAGTCCCACAGCCAGACGCTAGTCCACTCTCTGTTAAACGTCCCCTAGCCAGACAATGTACCAACTTTAATTTAGCCGTTCTTGTGTTATCGAGTGACGAACTTTCGTTTCCTCTTTACCTATTCAGTAAGAAAAACTCACACGAATAACGTAGTAAAGGCAGATTATTTTATATTTTTTATACAAATACTATGTGGATAATTCCAAGTGTAAAATGCTGCGATAAAATTCTTACAATGTTATAAAGAAAACATACCTACCTCTATTTTATACTAAACTTAGGAGTAAAGCCGTCTCAACGGCGATTCTTAAGGTGTGTCCACACATTGTCGACGCCGTCGATTGATGTCGACTGAACCGTCCACACTGCCTCGACAACATAGATTCACCTCCTCGATCGACGGCGTCGACTATGATGTGTGGACACACCTTTGCAATCCATCTGATCTCAAGCAGTGTCCACACTACCTATAAATCTTTAGGCCCGTTCCCACTTGGTATTCGAAAAAAATCTGGTGTGAACATCACACGACCTTCCTTATCCTATTAAAGGATGCTTATTTGAGTATTCTTTTACCCTAACTTTTACCGTTTTGTCGCTATAGCTGAAAACCGCCAAAAAACGGTCGAAATCTGTCCAAAAGCGGTTAAAATACCGCCAAGCGCAGCAACCACCTCAACCAAACCTTTTGATTTGCATCCTTGTCACATTTGTGAACTACATACCAAATTTCAAGTCTCTAGCTTAGACCGTTCCCCAGATATTGTTAAATTACACCGAAAACCGCCAAAAAGTGGTAAAATGCCGCCAAATGTTGCACCGGTCTTAACCAAAAGTTTTGATTGTTAAATTACACCGAAAACCGCCAAAAAGCGGTAAAATGCCGCCAAGCGTTGCATCGGTCTTAACCAAAAGTTTCGTGTCGCATTCTCACATTTGACAGCTACATACTAAATTTCAAGTCTCTAGCTCTTACCGTTCTCGAGATATTTTGTTTACAGACAGACACACACACGGACCAATGGCTCAAACTTTGGATTTAGGCTCTAGCAGGGACCTCAAAACGTGTTTTGACACTAAAATCTGACCATCGAAAATTTGACCCGATTACATTACTTTCCTTCCTATAGGATAAGGAAAGTAAAAAACAAAAAACAAAAAAAATCGTGTCGTGTGTAGTGGGAACACTCATTATTACATTGCCTACAGGACATTCGGGACAAAATCGGATGAAACTCACGATAAGTGGGAATGGGTCTTGACGAGTAAGATTATTATTACTGTTACGTGCCTCTTTATATTACTCGAATAGCACTAAAGTGAGTGAGTCTCTTTAATCCAGCAGTAGGCTACTACCATTATTGTGGTCAAATTCTCGGGCAATATTAAGGATAAAATTCCGCCCATCTAATGAGGGATGAGCATAAGGGCATACTACGACGCAGACCCGTAAAGTCGAATATTTATTTCTACTCGTCCATCTGATGAGGGCATGCTACGACCCAGACCCGTAGAGTCTAATGTTTCTTCTAGCCCATCTGATGAGGGCATACTACAACACAGACCACAAGAGTTCAATGTAGTACCTAGATTTTTTTTTTTTTTTTTTTTTTTACTGTTACAAATTAAAGAGGCGGTAAAACACTCTTGAAATAATTTAATCCCAAGTTCAACCTGGAGATTTGTGGAAGACTTTTCTCTGATCACCCTTTAGGGTCAACTGGGGGTATCAAGTCCAGTGTAGTAGATGTTTTATTGCTACAAATCAAAGAGGAGGCGAAACACTCATACGACCTAGAGCCCAAAGGCGAAACACTCTTGAAATAATCCAATTGATCTCAATTTTTCTACATACTAAATTTCAAGTCTCTAGCTCTTACCGTTCTCGAGATATTTTGTTTACAGACAGACACACGGACACACAGACAGACAGACTCACTCTTGAAACAATCCAATTGATCTTAATTTTCAACTTTGAGATTCGTGGAAGACTCTTCGCTGATGCCCCTTTATGGTCAACTGTCCTTTTAGGGCCAACTGTTCTCCCTTTAGGGTCCACTGTTCTCCCTTTAGGGTCCACTGTTCTCCCTTTAGGGCCAACTGTCCCTTTAGGGTCAACTGTCCGGGATGAAATCCGGGACAGGTGTCACGACAAAGGTTCCCGCGTTGTGTTGGGTAGGAATAGACACAGCATGCCGCCCCCTGGAACAGAAAGGGTTAACGAAATATAGTTCCAAGTTCTTATGTCCGGGATGAAATCCGGGACAGGTGTCACGACAAAGGTTCCCGCGTTGTGTTGGGTAGGAATAGACACAGCATGCCGCCCCCTGGAAGAGAAAGGGTTAACGAAATATAGTTCCAAGTTCTTATAGGACAGGAATTTTTCTTTTTCTTCTATGACTTCTAGATACCGAGATAAATCGATTTAAATAATACCGATAAATCGTAAAGTTTGACGTCACGACATATGCTCCCATAGGCGATGACGTCATAACTCATGACTCCCGCTTCGTTTGTTTGTGCGCAAGCGTTTCTGCGCATTTTGACATTATAATTAAGTCTGACGTCACAACTCTTTGAACTTTTTAATTAGAACGGCAATTAAAAATTGAATTTTCGACCTTTTAAAGTTACTTTTTCGGAGTTTTGACTTCAGATTTGGATTTTTCACAACTTTTTACGTAGGAATCGACCTTTTATTCATAATTTTTACCCAACTGCAACTGCTCCATTGGGACATGTTAAAAGAAAGCTACCAGCCTAGTTAGCTTGGTAGCTCGTCTGCCTTGTGAGCGCTAGACCGCGGGTTGGATTCCCGGCCGAGGCGGGTTTTATCCTGAACTCATAAGGTTTGTCTTTAAGGCCCGTTCTCAATTGTCGTGAATTTCACCATCAGAATGTCCTTGTAAGCAATGTAATATTTAAATGAGTGTTCCCATAAGGACGACACGATTTTTTTCCGAACGACAAATGGGAAGGGGCCCTTACTCCCAAAACTTACCAATGAGTAGAAATGCGACGATGAAAGTGGGGGCGGGACAGTACAAGTCGAGCAACGTTGCAATTACAATGTTTCCAATGATACCACCTAGTCTGGCCGCCACCATGGATACGGCAACACCTGTGGCTCTGGAAATAGGACAGCAATTGATGTATGTTGCAATCTTTGATCATTAGGCCATTTTTAGCCCGTCTTTCCTTTATTATTATTATTGTATTCGCTTCGGTGTCGTCTGTCTGTCATTCTGTCTGTCCCCATAGAAGGACTTCGTCCTATATATCAAATTAATCTTGCGGCCGATGCTGTCGGCCACTGAACCCCATAGATACGCCCCGGCCATCATACCTGCGGAACAACAGTATAATCTTAAACAGGGGGACTTTAAACAGGAAGCAGACCAGTGTCTTGCTCTGTGTGGGACTATAAATAGGGATCAGAACAGCCCAACCATAATCAGCCTGGCTACCTGGAAGTTACAAAGGGTTTATCTTTATCATGCTTCAAAGGAAGAGCACCAGGGCCCTGACAATGGTTGAATGTGGTTCGGGACGGGCCAAGTAATATTGGCTAGAGACCATCAACCCCTCTCGGTGCAGCTACACCGCTACAACAAGAACAACGACAATAAAATCGTACAACATCATTCAGCATCATTAAGGATCAATACGCTCGCCTGGTAAACAGGAGGGCGTGGATTCAATCCCAGCCGAGGCATGGACTTTTATCCTCACTTATTTGAAGAATTGACCACAATAATGATACAAGCCTACTTCTGGGTTAAAGGAACTCTTCGGTCCTGTTCGAGCAGTATAAATAAGCACTATTAAGTACTATTATGATTGTCTCACCAATGATATAATCCCTTGGTGTGCGTGTTAAGTTCTAGGTCACACTGGGCGGACGGTAAGATGAAGGACATGGAGACTATTTATACTCTAAGCTCTTACCAATGAATATGATAGAGTTTAGCCACCCCTTGGTGTGCGTGTTAAGTTCCAGGTCACACTGGGCGGACGGTAAGATGAAGGACATGGAAATGACGTCCATCTCTTCACTGGTCGAAACGAAACCGCATACGATGAGCAGGAAGTAGTGGAACTTGCCGTAACCTGGGGACAAGAGGAGGTGATTAGTCATTGTTTTGTTTTTGTTTTCAAAACACCCAGTACCTACTGTAAAACGGCAATATAGTGAGTCTAATTACTATCTTTTAACTTTTATAGGACTCTCATTGTATTGTATAGTAAGCAAGGCCTTTTATAAATTTTATGATGAACTGTAGGTATTTTCAATGTATTTGTATTCTGGATCATGAATATCATGGTGTATGTAGGTTGCATGATTTTTAATATCCCATGAAATGTGTATACGAGACCTTGTTTAGACTAGTAAACAGTTTTCAGTCCTCTTTGGGCAAAATTTGACTTCTTCATCATTTAGGACAGGAATATTTACTAAAGAATAATTTTATTAATCTCTGTCTTTGCAGCCTAGTTAGCTTAGTTGGTAGTGCGTCTTCCTTGTAAGCGCTAGACCGCGGGTTTGATTCCCGCCCGGGGCGGATTTTTTCCTGATGGAATGATGTTCGTTCTCGGAACGGCTGGCTTTCTCCTATCCTGTCTTCCTTCTCTCTTCGATTTCGGGACGATAAGACCATAGCAGTTACAGTTCCCTCTGTCAAACCTCTTGAAAAAAAAAGCCTGTACCTATTCTTTGTTTTAGCTGTCGATGTCGGATATCTACATATAAATGACAGATGATTGTGACTGATCCACTCGATCCCTCATTCTTAAGTTTTGTTTCAAATGGAAGAATACGGATTATTTATTATTTTTGACGATCTTTACGAAAAAAATACATTTGGACAGTTATATTTTTCATGAGAATCATCAATTATATTTTTATTTCTTGAGTAGAAGATCTATTTGAACTTCTTACCGTTTTGTCTCGCTTTTTCACGATGAGCACTATTTTTAAATCTAATCCCCCCATTTTCACTACAATCCCAGCTACACACGGCAACTGAAAAAAAAAAAAAAAAAAAAAAAAAAAAAAAAAAAAATAAATAAATCGTACTGTTCTGGAACGAATACCTTTAATGAATAATACCTATTTGTCCCTTTTTCTCTCCCAGGTAACACGGAAGAGGATCAGGTGATAGGGGATGCAAAGGCGGGACAGTGTTGTAGACTAATGTGAAATTACTAGAGTCTGTGTCTGTTGGTATGTACCTACTATGTACTTGGTAACTTGGTATACTTTAACATACACTCTGCTGGTACCTGGACGACCCCACACTACACACTCCCTTCCTACTCCAGGTTTGTGTAGAAAACGTACCTAGTATCCTTTGTCAATTTTTTCTATAGGACCAACATTGAGGAGTGCAGCTGTTTGTGGAATAGGTACCTGACATGACTACTGTGTTGGTGTTCCTACTTCCTACGTTTAGATTTGTGACATTGCAGTGTGTTTTACTATCGAAATTAAACATTCTAGTACTTACTACTAAAAGAAAGCGAATTTAGCTAATCAAAAGAGTTCATTAGCCAGCCTAGTTAGCTTAGTTGGTAGTGCGTCTGCCTTTACGGTTTGAGGTACAAGTAATCAGTAAATGTTTTATGGTAAGTAATTCAGATAGGCAGAAAGGACAGGAAGGGGGATCATCTTTGGACGTAAGGTAACCATGAGTTAAGCGAGAGTGTCCTATGCAAAGCCTAGTGATGACTATTATTTCTTCTCTATGAGTTTTGAGATTGGAAAAATATTGTCTTTTAAACCTCTCTAAGTTTGGATTTATTAGGGCTTAATTCTTTCCATTTTGAATCCCAAATTTTAAAAAGAGAGTTTTTTTAGTCTTCCTTCTCTCTTCGATTTCGGGACGATAAGACCATAGCAGTTACAGTTCCCTCTGTCAAACCTCTTAAAAAAAAAAAAAAAAACTTAAAAAAATAAATGTACATGTACGAAGAAGTAACTACTTGAATAAGTGCATGATAAAAAAATGGAATGAAAATATCTAAATTTGAAAATAGGTATACGAAGAAGCTACTTGAATAAGTGCATGATAAAAAAATGGAATGAAAATATCTAAATTTGAAAATAGGTATAGTTACCTATGCTGATATTGAAAAATAGTGATAACAAAATGCGTAGATAGGTAGGTACCTATTCGATCTATTTGAGCCCCTAACTCAAATCCCTATGGTGATAAGCTCACAGCGCGTCGTACGATATTGGTAGGCCTGTCTTCCTTCTCTCTTCGATTTCGGGACGATAAGACCATAGCAGTTACAGTTCCCTCTGTCAAACCTCTTTAAAAAAAAAGAGTTAATTTTCCTTAGATTATAATTTTACCCGCCTACTCACATTAACCTCACCCAGTCTGAGTGGGGCAGGGAAAAGCCAGTAGCACGTTACTTTGAGGGCTATACCGAAAAAAAGAAAAACATGAAACTCTGTTTCCTGTTGATAAAGGCTGGCGCGGCGCTTCGAACTCTTAACGTTTGCACGCCTTCCGCCACGCTTGATTTCAACTTTCACAATACAAAGTTACAATATCTGTCTTCCTTCTCTCTTCGATTTCGGGACGATAAGACCATAGCAGTTACAGTTCCCTCTGTCAAACCTCTTAAAAAAAAGGTATTTAGACCAAATTCAGTCGAAGTGCACACAAAAAAATCCAGTCTTAAATAGTATTCGAAGATTGCGAGGTGTCTATAAGAAGATTGCTCAAGACTTTATTTTACGAAAAAGAAAAAAAAAAGATACAATAATTAAAATATATTGATATTTGGAATTGATTAATTTTTATCCTGTCTTCCTTCTCTCTTCGATTTCGGGACGATAAGACCATAGCAGTTACAGTTCCCTCTGTCAAACCTCTTAAAAAAAAGTTACGACACAAACATAATGTTAGGATCAGATCGCTCCGGGCGGAAATCTGACCCGGGAATCAGCTCTCAACGTGTGTCTAATCACACATAGTCGAGCGGCTGTCAATCGATGTCGACTGACAGCCTAGTTAGCTTGGTTGGTAGCGCGTCTGCCTTGTAAGCGCTAGGCCGCGGGTTCGATTCCCGCCCGGGGCGGAATTTATCCTGAACGAATGTTCGTTCTCGGATCGGCTGGCTTTCTCCTATCCTGTCTTCCTTCTCTCTTTGATTTCGGGACGATAAGACCTTGGCAGTTACAGTTCCCTCTGTCAAACCTCTTTAAAAAAATCATTTTCTCTGAAGATCAGAATTTCCATGAGACTGAATTCCGACGGTTGTAGACCAAAATTTTCAAAAATTCGCCTGCGGCGTAACTCGCCCCGAATCGACTTTGTGGGATTGCGGCTCCTGAAGGTAAGGTTAGTGGCCACCCCTGGTCTTTAGAATTCATAGGTAGGTGGTACCCATGGCATTTTCTTACCTACCTGTTTGCCCTTGGTAAAAGAATAATAACATATAATATGTAGTAGTAAATAAAGAAATAAATAAAAAAAAAAAAGACACGCGGACAGAGCATGACTGTCGCGCAGCCAAACAGTGCCTGTGGTGATATCATGTTGAATGTACCAGTTCCCAACGGATGATCACTAAAGTTCAGCAACGTTTCGCGTGGTTGGTATCGGGACGGGTGACCGAAAAAAGCCAGCTGCACGCGATTAGGGCAATCGTCCCCAGGCTGGCTGGGTGAAGATGATTTCAGGAGACCGGTAGCTTGGGTGAAACGTGAAACCCTCGTCGATAAAGACTTCAGGGACCTGTAACTACCTAACTACTAAGGTCTCATCATCCCAAAAACAAAGAGAGAAAAGGACAGAAGAAAGAACGGTGTTCCGAGAACAAACCTTACCTGTTTAGGATAAAGTCTGCCCTGGGCGGAAACCCACGAGCTAGCGCTTACAAGGCACGGGTGTTACCCTCCAAGCTAACTAAGCTGGCATTAAACACAAAATAAATACTTAATAAAATACCACCCTGTCAATTGAACACCATTTGGTGTTCAATTGACAATCCAAATAATTAAAATAACACTACCACCCTGTAACCAAAGTGCGTTCTATGTTTTATCCTATAGGTATGTACGTTCTATGTTCTATCCTAACTTTGAAAAACTTTATTATTAAAAGTTCAAAGTTGTCCTGGTGCGGAGTTCAAATCATTTCACCTTGCCTGAGGCAATCCACACTCGCAGATATTTTTATATGCATGTTGTTACTGCCTAGTTATAGTTTTGCCCATGGTATGTGACATTGTGTTCTTGAGGATATGAACTGCTCCACACTCGCAGATATTTTTATATGCATGTTGTTACTGCCTAGTTATAGTTTTGCCCATGGTATGTGACATTGTGTTCTTGAGGATAGGTATGAACTGTTTGAATAGGGTACGAATTTTTACATTCGGTTGAAAATGAGGTTCTTTTCCTAGGCCAGCCAATCACTGTCAGGTCTGTCTGTTCGTGTATGTGTGCTCAACAGATACCAGGTAGACCTGACAGGCGGACCTGATCAGTTGTACCTCTCAGGTCTACCTGACAGTGAGAGGCTGGCCTTGCGAATTCCTGCGTGCGGAGTTCAGGAAGAGTTTTTCATGAAGGTTTAAGGGGCCTACACTGAGAAAAAACTAGGGTGACTGGGTTCCGGCACTCTAATATTGAACTCTACACCGGAAGCTCGACATTATAGTATAGCATTCCAACAGCCTAAATCAGCGGAAATAACCCAATAATAGAGTTCTTCCACCCTAAACTTGTGGCACCTTGTCACCTTTTTTTTCTCAGTGTAAAGATTTATAATTTCTAATTTTTATAATTGAGAGTTTGTAACATGTAACATTGTAAGTTGTGACTCATTTATTCAGACGAAATCTTTAAAATGTCTTTTGCCAGCCTAGATATAGCTTGCTCGGTAGAGCGGCTGTCTTGAACGCTAGGTCGCAGGTTCGTTTCCCTCCCGCGGGGCGAATTTGTCCCTAAACAGATAAGGTATGAGGTTCGTTCTCGAAACGGCTGGCTTTCTCCTATCCTGTCTTCCTTCTCTCTTCGCCTTCGGTGCGATAAGATCTTAGCAGTTACAGTTCCTATCTTCTTTTTCTTCGCCTTTTCCCGTGTACAGCCGGGGTCGGCGTTTTTTTTAAAAAAAAAAAAAAAAAAAAAAAAAAAAAAAAAAACAGTAATACCTAGAATGAAAAAAAAAATTGATAGCAATAGGTACCTAGGAAGGAGGAGAGAAATTAATCATCTCGACAACAAACAAAAACGACATCCAAACAACGAAACAACTAGATAGGTACGTATAGTTACAGGGCCGTTCAGAGACTGACCTAGGGCGGGTCGGCGTTTTTCGCCAGCTTTTCAATCAGCCCCAACTAGGGTGATCGGCTTTCAAACCTCTAAAAAGAGGTCTTTTAGAGCTAAAACATAACTTACCAGTAAGCTCAATGGCTCGCTCGAAATCAACGGTCTCACAATTCGCCCCATTCTCAATATTGAGCTGAATTTTGTTGTTTAAATCAGGTACTGCTGAAACAGATATAAATAATTATCGATGAAATACTAGATTAGTAACCGCTGGGTCGCGGGTTCGATTCCCACCCTGGGCTGATTTTATCCTGAAGGGATAACGTTCGTTCTTGGAACGGCTGGCTTTCTCCTATCCTGTCTTCCTTCTACCTTCGATTTCGGGATGATAAGAACCTAGGAGTTATAGTTCCCCTGGTCGGCGTTTTTCGCCAGCTTTTCAATCAGCCCCAACTAGGGTGATCGGCTTTCAAACCTCTAAAAAGAGGTCTTTTAGAGCTAAATTCTAAAACATAACTTACCAGTAAGCTCAATGGCTCGCTCGAAATCAACGGTTTCACAATTCGCCCCATTCTCAATAATTTTGTTGTTTAAATCAGGTACTGCTGAAACAGATATAAATAATTATCGATAAAATACTAGATTGGTAATCGCTGGGTCGCGGGTTCGATTCCCACCCTAGGCTGGGTCCGGGTTCTATTTTATCCTGAAGGGATAACGTTCGTTCTTGGAACGGCTGGCTTTCTTCTATCCTGTCTTTTCCTTCTAACTTCGATTTCAGGACGATAAGAACCTAGGAGTTACAGTTCCCGCTATCAAACCTCTTGAAAAAAATAATAAATGTGGCCATGCTGAAAAGCCAGAAGCACTCGATTGGCCGGATGGTCACCCATCCGGATACTAACTGCGCAACGTTGCTTAACTTTAGTGATACATTAGTAACTGATTCATTCAACGTGCTGTCGTCGCTGGCTGTTAGGGTGTGCGGCGCGGCGGTTATCGTCGCTGGCTTCAAAGTCTTTTTTTTTTCTCACCTCGTAACTCCAAATCTTTGCCGCCCCCATTGCACTCCAGGTCGGTTTTCTGAACGGGGTAGCTTCGGCTCTTCTCGTCTATCCTCGTGTTGGTATCATTCGGGTCACTCCGATCCGTGTCGTCATCCTGTGTAGGTTGTGACGTCACGCTACCATTGCTTAGGGGTTCCTGTGCGCTGGGCGAATCTGTGTGGGGAACGATTGAAAAATCATTACATCATCCAGCACCTAAATGGGAAGTATTGTGTCTCTTCTCGCCCATCTGATGAGAGGCATACTACGAGGTGGGCATACTGCGACACAGACCACATGCATCTAATATAGCAGTTGTTTCATTGCTACAAAATAAAAACAGCGGTGGAACACTCATCTTTTAAAAGTAAAAAAAGTGAGTAAAGGGCACCCTGAGGTTTAGGTGTAGGGAGCAAACAGTCCTAAAAGATTAATTAAGTTAAGGTTAAGCTTATATACGAATCTATGTATGACTGTATAAAGGTTAAAAAAGCCAGCCTAAACTGGAGACTTACGGTGGAAGAACTGTATTATGTATTGGGTTATTTTAGGTTGTCTGTGTAGGTTGTGACGTCACGCTACCATTGCTTAGGGGTTCCTGTGCGCTGGGCGAA
This sequence comes from Diaphorina citri, assembly GCF_000475195.1. Classification (NCBI taxonomy): domain Eukaryota; kingdom Metazoa; phylum Arthropoda; class Insecta; order Hemiptera; family Psyllidae; genus Diaphorina; species Diaphorina citri. Next base: position 95,991 of record NW_007377477.1, on the reverse strand, counting down.
TCTGTGTGGGGAACGATTGAAAAATCATTAAATCATCCAGCACCTAAATGGGAAGTATTGTGTCTCTTCTCGCCCATCTGATGAGAGGCATACTACGAGGTGGGCAATGTCCACGTCGGGCATGCTACGGCACAGACCACATGCGTCTAATACATATAGCAGTTGTTTCATTGCTACGAAATAAAAACGGCGGTGGAACACTCATCTTTTAAAAGTAAAAAAAAGTGAGTAAAGGGCACCCTGAGGTTTAGGTGTAGGGAGCAAACAGTCCTAAAAGATGAATTAAGTTAAGGTTAAGCTTATATACGAATCTATGTATGAATGTATAAAGGTTAAAAAAGCCAGCCTAAACTGGAGACTTAGGGTGGAAGAACTGTATTATGTATGGGGTTATTTTAGGTTGGGGTGTAGGAAAGAAAGACAGAGAGCTTTTGTATGTCCATTTTATCCAAGTTAAATGAACAATGTGAGAAGATGTCCCACTAAAAAATTCTTACCAAAATAAGATGACAGAACAAGAACTAAAGTTGTAGCCTTCATTTTTTTTTTTTTTTTTTTTTTTGGGGGGGATGGGGTTAAAAAAAAAAAAAAAAAAAAAAAAAAACTTACCATTGTTGCCTTCGTTGTCGTGCACAAAACCATCGTTATCGTGTACCATTCTATTCCAGGGTTGCCACGTCTATCGTGTCTACGGAGAGATCTGATTGGCTCTGAGTCACGTGATGGGGAGGGGAGGGTCACTTGAAAATCATGGCGCTAGAGGGGTAAACGAAGCGCAGGAGGGGGGAAGCGGACTGGCGGAGGAGGGGGAATATCAAGATGGCCGACGAAACAACATCGTCCTGAAACAGAAGAGGAGGTCGAAACTTGTAGTTCATGCTGGGGCACGGTTAGCCCAGTGGTAACGCGCTTGCTTTCCATGCAGAAGGTCCCGGGTTCGATCCCAACCATCGACAAAATTTGTACTAATTTTTCAATTTGCAAATATTTCAACGGGTTACTTTCTTGTGTTCTCGTGTTTACCCAGCACCTAAATGGGAAGTATTGTCCCTTCTCGCCCATCTGATGAGAGGCATGCTATGACACAAACCCCACGAGTCTAAAGTAGCAAGTGTTTCATTGCTACGAAATAAAAACGGCGGTGAAACACTCATCTTGAGGGGGGGGAGGGGGGATAGTGATGTGTGGTGGGATTTTCAATAGGGGAAGCTGAATTCCCTTCTAGTGGTCCTAAAATCCAGTTTGACTAATCCCTAACTGTAACCGGTTGGGTGACCATCTGGGCAATATTGTACCGCTGGCTTTTCCCAGGCTCCACTAAGGCTGGGTGAGGTTATTGTGAGTAGAAGGGTAGTTTGTCGCCGATTGGAGGGTACGACTAACGTCACTAAAGACCTTGGTAGTTATAGAGTGACGTTAAATCTTTAGCGGGAAAAAAAAAGAAAAAATAATAGTAATATTTTTAAAAAAATTGCATAGAGACTAGTGGTTTTTATTTTTTTGTGTGATGTCGCAACAAGAGACAGCATAGAGATACTAGTCACTTGAGGTTTTATCGTTTTATTCAATCGTGTGACGTCACACAAGAGACATTTCTTGTTGCTTTTTTGCCATTCTTGTATGCAAACAAGACCTACCGCAAGATCTTATCGTGGCAGGTCCTTAGACGTTCATTATCTACCTACTGCCCTTGAAAAAACCATGTAAAAAAAAAAAAAATCCTCAATGTACTGCGTCACAAGATTACCATACAACCTGATACTGATGATGCAGCTATTGTGCTCATTTCAATGGAATAGAGGGAGAGGCAGGAGAAGAAGGAGGAAGAGGAAGGAGAAGAAGAAGAAGGGGGAGGAGGAGGAGGAGGAAGAAGAAGAAGAAGGAGGAAGAAGAAGACGAAGAAGAAGGAGGAGGCGGACAAGGAGGAGAAGAAGACGAAGAAGAAGAAGGAGAAGACGACGACGAAGAAGAAGAAAAAGAGGAAGAAGGAGGATGAAATAGAAGAAGAAAGAGGAGAAGAAGAAGAAGAAGAAGAAGAAGAAGAAGAGGAAGAGGGAGAAGAAGAAGAAAAAGAAGGAGGAGGAGGAGAAGAAGAAGAAGAGGAAGAAGTGAGGAGAAAATATTGAGGAGGAAAATATGTCAGTACCTACCTATAGATCACGTTACTTAAACCTAAATTACCTATTATTATAATAATCTATTCTACATAGGTTGTAGTTTAAAAAGAAGAAGGAGGAGGAAGTGAAGAAGAAGATGAAGGAGGAGAGGAGGAAGAAGAAGAAGAAACCATTATGGAGGAAAAAATGACAGTATGGATCACGTTTAAACCTAAATTACAAATTACCTATTATTAATATTTTCTCTACATAAATATTTTAAAAAGAAGAAGAAGAAGGCCGTATAGGTATTTTACCTATACCAACTTACCAACAACAACAACATAAAAAAAATGCAAAGTAGAGTGCATGTCTATTTACTAGTCATAACAAGCTGCAGAATCTGTCTATGTCTATGCACTTAATGGTATGTGACTACTACAAACCTAACGTAATAACTATCTAGGTATCTAGAAATACTTCATGTAATGAGACAGACTAAACAAAGTCGTAGAACTAAATATTTAAATTGCTGCCTCGGTGGTGTAATGGTCAAGCCGTCCGCCTGATAAACAGGAGTGGTATCAATCCCAGTCGAGGTATGGAATTTTATCCTCAATGTGATTTTAGATTTCGACTACTTTAACAACAGCAGTGCTTACAAGACAGGCACGCTACCTTCCAAGCTAACCAATAGTCTTGATGATATTAGTGGATGTGTTCTTTTCACCGTATTTCAAGGTAGCGCACCTTCCACGCAATCTAGGCTGCTTAAAACTTCCTCTAAAGGCCCAAGGACTTTTTGAGTTTTATAGGTAAAGTCCAAAATTTGGGACAAAATTGGACACTGTTTCTTCATGAATGCAGGGTTTGCAGGGTACATAGGTAGGTACAAAAAAAGAAATGTCCAAGATTTTGCCTCGGTGGTGTAGTGGTCAAGACGCTCGCCTGGTGAACAGGAGGGCGTGGGTTCAATCCCAGCCGAGGTATGGAATTTTATCCTCAGTGAGAGGCTGGCCTTGCGAATTCCTGCGTGCGGAGTTCAGGAAGAGTTTTTCGTGAAGGGTTAAGGGGCCTACACTGAGAAAAAACTAGGGTGACTGGGTTCCGGCACTCTAATATTGAACTCTACACCGGAAGCTCGACATTATAGTAAAGCATTCCAACAGCCTAAATCAGCGGAAATAACCCAATAATAGAGTTCTTCCACCCTAAACTTGTGGCACCCTGTCACCTTTTTTTTCTCAGTGTAAAGATTTATAATTTCTAATTTTTATTATTGAGAGTTTGTAACATTGTAAGTTGTGATTCATTTATTCAGACGAAACCTTTAAAATGTCTTTTGCCAGCCTAGATAGCTTGCTCGGTAGAGCGGCTGTCTTGAACGCTAGGTCACAGGTTCGTTTCCCTCCCGCGGGGCGAATTTGTCCCTAAACAGATAAGGTATGAGGTTCGTTCTCGAAACGGCTGGCTTTCTCCTATCCTGTCTTCATTCTCTCTTCGCTTTCGGGGCGATAAGACCATAGCAGTTACAATTCCTATCTTCTTTTTCTTCGCCTTTTCCCGTGTACAGCCGTGGAAATTTTGCAACACTTATCATAGCGTGTGTACCAGGACTTCCAAGCTATACAAGTAGGTAACTATCATTTATCTATTGTGTAGATACTAGATATTATTGATATTTGATACATTGGTTCTAGAATTTACTCCCAAGTCACCCCTGTGGGTAGGGCACTGACGAAGGTATGCAACCCGCTCACCTTGAGCCATCCTTAGCGCAGAAACAAAGTTAAACAAATGTCACTAGGGTGTCTAATATCTATACCAGGGGTGGCCATAACGTGGCTCAAGAAACCATGTAAAAAAAAAAAAAAAAAAAAAAAATCCTCAATGTACTGCGTCACAAGATTACCATACAACCTGATACTGATGATGCAGCTATTGTACTCATTGTGCTCATTTCAATGGAATAGAGGTAGAGGCAGGAGAACAAGGAGGAAGAGGAAGGAGAAGAAGAAGAAGGGGAAGAGGAGGAGAAGGAGGAGGAGGAAGAAGAAGAAGAAGGAGGAGGCGGACAAGGAGGAGAAGAAGACGACGAAGAAGAAAAAGAGGAAGAAGGAGGATGAAGTAGAAGAAGAAAGAGGAGGAGAAGAAGAAGAAGAAGAAGAAGAGGAAGAAGTGAGAAGAAAATATTGAGGAGGACAATATGTCAGTACCTACCTATAGATCACGTTATTTAAACCTAAATTACCTATTATTATAATAATCTATTCTACATAGATTGTAGTTTAAAAAGAAGAAGAAGAAGAAGAAGAAGAAGAAGAAGGGGGACGAAGGTAGGTACATTTTACCTATACTGTCCTATACCAACTTACGAGTACCAAAACAAGCAACAACATAAAAAATGCAAAGTAGAGTGCATGTCTATTTAATACTAGTCATAACAAGCTGCAGAATCTGTCTATGTCCATGCACTTAATGGTATGTGACTACTACAAACCTAACGTAATAACTATCTAGGTATCTAGAAATACTTCATGTATTGAGACAGACTAAACAAAGTCGTAGAACTAAATATTTAAATTGTTGCCTCGGTGGTGTAATGGTCAAGCCGCCCGCGTGATAAACAGGAGTGGTATCAATCCCAGCCGAGGTATGGAATTTTATCCTCAATGTGATTTTAGAATTCGACTACTTTAATAACAGCAGTGCTTACAAGACAGACACGCTACCTTCCAAGCTAACCAATAGTGTTGATGATATTAGTGGATGTGTTCTTTTCACCGTATTTCAAGGTAGCGCACCTTCCACGCAATCTAGGCTGCTTAAAACTTCCTCTAAAGGCCCAAGGACTTTTTGAGTTTTAAAGTCCAAAATTTGGGACAAAATTGGACACTGTTTCTTCATGAATGCAGGGTTTGCAGGGTACATAGGTAGGTACAAAAAAAGAAATGTCCAAGATTTTGCCTCGGTGGTGTAGTGGTCAAGACGCTCGCCTGGTAAACAGAAGGGCGTTGGTTCAATCCCAGCCGAGGTATGGAATTTTATCCTCAATGTGATTTTAGAATTCGACTACTTTAATAACAGCAGTGCTTACAAGACAGACACGCTACCTTCCAAGCTAACCAATAGTGTTGATGATATTAGTGGATGTGTTCTTTTCACCGTATTTCAAGGTAGCGCACCTTCCACGCAATCTAGGCTGCTTAAAACTTCCTCTAAAGGCCCAAGGACTTTTTGAGTTTTAAAGTCCAAAATTTGGGACAAAATTGGACACTGTTTCTTCATGAATGCAGGGTTTGCAGGGTACATAGGTAGGTACAAAAAAAGAAATGTCCAAGATTTTGCCTCGGTGGTGTAGTGGTCAAGACGCTCGCCTGGTAAACAGAAGGGCGTTGGTTCAATCCCAGCCGAGGTATGGAATTTTATCCTCAATGTGATTTTAGAATTCGACTACTTTAATAACAGCAGTGCTTACAAGACAGACACGCTACCTTCCAAGCTAACCAATAGTGTTGATGATATTAGTGGATGTGTTCTTTTCACCGTATTTCAAGGTAGCGCACCTTCCACGCAATCTAGGCTGCTTAAAACTTCCTCTAAAGGCCCAAGGACTTTTTGAGTTTTAAAGTCCAAAATTTGGGACAAAATTGGACACTGTTTCTTCATGAATGCAGGGTTTGCAGGGTACATAGGTAGGTACAAAAAAAGAAATGTCCAAGATTTTGCCTCGGTGGTGTAGTGGTCAAGACGCTCGCCTGGTAAACAGAAGGGCGTTGGTTCAATCCCAGCCGAGGTATGGAATTTTATCCTCAATGTGATTTTAGAATTCGACTACTTTAATAACAGCAGTGCTTACAAGACAGACACGCTACCTTCCAAGCGTCGATTTCTTCCCGGTCTGCGTTTGAGGGCCTTTCTCAATGGAGTCTATCGGGTCCCAAAAGCCCCGTTTCCGTACTCTTCAGGGGGCCTGAGCCAGCGGCTTAAAAAAAAAAAAAAACAAACAAAAGGCACCTATTATTTTTTAAAAAAAAAAAAAAAAAAAAAAAAAAAAAAAAAAACAGTAATACCTAGAATGAAAAAAAAAATTGATAGCAATAGGTACCTAGGAAGGAGGAGAGAAATTAATCATCTCGACAACAAACAAAAACGACATCCAAACAACGAAACAACTAGATAGGTACGTATAGTTACAGGGCCGTTCAGAGACTGACCTAGGGCCCCGGGACCCTACAATGGGTAGCTCGAAACAATTCTCCTAAAAACAAGATTTCTTTATAATTATTTCACCGCTTTTTTTTTTTTTTTTTTTTTTTTTTAGCAATGAAGCAACTGCTACATTAGGAGCTGGGCTGCTGGGTCAATTAGTCAATACAAAAACATCAAAAAGAGACCCGTTGAAATATTTGCAATCACAAAACGAGTACAATTTTTAGAAATTTTTGACAATGGCGGGCATCGAACCCGGAAATTTCTGCATGGCAAGCAAGCGCGCGTTACCACTGGACCAACCGTCCTCTACGCAGTTTTAGCTGAAATAGAATAGAATAAAATATACACTGTTTATACTGCCAGAATGAGACTGAAAAGTCCCTTTACTCCCGCGGTCTAAAAACTACTCCAACGAAAAAGAAAAAAAAATAGGTGTTCCGGGCCCCTTGACAAGTCCGGTCCGGACAAACGATACCGGATGAACCCCCCTGGGACCGGCCCTGGTTCATAATATATTGGCATCAAATTTTTCGCCGGGTCTGTGAAGACTCCAAGACTCGGGGGCAAATTGATTTATTTTTGTTTTTGATCAGTAACCTTAGCCACCTGGGTTGAATCTGCTTTTTTCTCCTAGTGACGAGGACTTAACCTAGAAGATGAGGACAAGTTTATGTTGTGGAAGACCTCGATGAATAACCTGTACGCTACACTCACGGGCGAAAAAATTGGTTGACTTTGAATCTTTTTCAAGATCAACAATATGTCTGGCCAGCCTATTTTGCTTGAAAGGTTATAGCGCGTTTGCTTTGCGAGCGCTAGGTCGCGGGTTCTTTTTCCGCCCGGGGCGAAATTTATCCTAAATAGATAGATAAGGTTCGCTATCGGAAAGGCTGACTTTCTTCTATCCTGTCTTCAATCTCTCTTGGATTTCCGCACAATAAGACCTTCGTAGTTACAGTTCCCTCCTATGTATCCATATGGAACCCTTTTTAAAACATTCAGAAAAGGCTGAAAGGGTATAAAGGAACGAAAAGAGTATAAAGGAATGAAAAGTGTATAAAAAGCTGAAAGAGTATAAAGGCTGAAAGAGTATAAAAGAAAAGTGTCCTGAATATTTCGCACTTAAGTGTACAAGGAAAACAATTTCTTGAAGAATGAAATTGGCTCGCAAAATAATAATAACACCTACTACTAATAATAATCATAATAATAATAAAACACGTGATTGGTGAATGGTAAAGATACGTATTGACGTCTGGTATGATAGAGATCTGCCCTGCTCCCTCGTGGCGATTTTCTTAGCTTGGAATTTGACGAGGAAAAAATCTCATCTCAAACCAACTTAATGACCTAACTCTTCAATGAAAAAATTCAGGCCCTGTCTAACTTGGAAGGTAGTACGCTTGCCTTGTTATATTATGAGTTAGGATTATAAGGCAGGCCCCTATCCAGGGCTTTATCGAGGGGGACCCAAGAGTCCACACACTGATGCATACTGGGGAAGGTTTGGATGCTCCAAATTTTCAAAGTCTTGTAGCCTATTTTCCTTTCCTAATGTTAATGCGCATTGACATTAGGACTTTCCAGGGGTGGGGATAATAAAAGAGAAGAAGTTTGGTAGTGGAGGTAAAAATTGACGATTAAAAAAAATCAGCTGATGAAATTTTAAATTTCACCGCCAAAACTTCCTATATTCCTAATGTAAAACAAGATGGCGGATCGTAATGCGAGAAAAAAGCTACATTACAAAATTCGTGAAAGGAGAGGAGGGGAAGTTAATGTAAAGGTAGGAGAACGTAATGTACATTAACATTTGAGAAAGAAAAATTCGAATTAAGCTAATGTAGATACATTCACATTACGAAAGGAAAATAGTACCTATTTACCTAGCTGTCCACAGCCACACGTTTTCCGTATTATTGTATGCAGAAGAACCTTACTGATAATCATTATGGCCTGTAGGTACTCCCTACTTTATATCAGACCGTAGGTATTTAAACCTTAACCCTTTCACCCCTAAAGGGACAATATGTCCCACAGAAACATGATTTTTTTAAAGAGGTTTGACAGAGGGAACTGTAACTGCTATGGTCTTATCGTAAAAAAACATGATTTTTAAAATGGGATAAAAGGAAAGAATTTTTAACTGTTTGGGATGTTATATCCCATTTTAAAAATCATGTTTCTGTGGGACGTATTGTCCCTTTAGGGGTGAAAGGGTTAAGTGAGAAGATACAATACCTAGATGTACCTACATAAGGATAAATGTAATTACACTCAGAAGCTTGATTTCCCGCCACATGTAGTAAGTTCTTCAGTGAGATAAAGCATGTTTTAATGGAAGTTAATAATATAGTTATCTTATTGCAGATTAAGGTTATTAGAAAAATACAAAGTACTGTAGGGACAAGGACTCTTAAGGTGTGTCCACACATGGTCGACCGGCCGTCGGTCGACGATGTGAATCTATGTTGTCGAGGCAGTGTGGACGGTTCAGTCGATGTCGATTGACGGCCGGTCGACTATGTTTGGACACAGCTTAAGTTTCCCTCTGTAAACCCCGCCCCCTTGAGCTTTACATTAACTTCCCCTCCTCTCCTTTCACGAATTTTGTAATGTAGCTTTTTTCTCGCATTACGATCCGCCATCTTGTTTTACATTAGGAATATAGGAAGTTTTGGCGGTAAAATTTAAAATTTCATCAGCTGATTTTTTTAATCGTCAATTTTTACCCCCACTACCAAACTTCTTCCATTTTATTATCCCCACCCCTGGAAAATCCTGGGGTGGGGATGCGCATTAACATTAGGAGAGGAAAATAGGCTACAAGACTTTGAAAATTTGGAGCATTCAAACCTTCCCCAGTTCTCCCCCAGTACCTATGCATCAGTGTGTGGACTCTTGGGTCCCCCTCGATAAAGCCCTGGATAGGGGCCTGCCTTATAATCCTAACTCATAATATAACAAGGCAAGCGTACTACCTTCCAAGTTAGACAGGGCCTGAATTTTTTCATTGAAGAGTTAGGTCATTAAGTTGGTTTGAGATGAGATTTTTTCCTCGTCAAATTCCAAGCTAAGAAAATCGCCACGAGGGAGCAGGGCAGATCTCTATCATACCAGACGTCAATACGTATCTTTACCATTCACCAATCACGTGTTTTATTATTATTATGATTATTATTAGTAGTAGGTATTATTATTATTTTGCGAGAAAATTTCATTCTTCAAGAAATTGTTTTCCTTGTACACTTAAGTGCGAAATATTCAGGACACTTTTCTTTTATACTCTTTCAGCCTTTATACTCTTTCAGCTTTTTATACACTTTTCATTCCTTTATACTCTTTTCGTTCCTTTATACCCTTTCAGCCTTTTCTGAATGTTTTAAAAAGGGTTCCATATGGATACATAGGAGGGAACTGTAACTACGAAGGTCTTATTGTGCGGAAATCCAAGAGAGATTGAAGACAGGATAGAAGAAAGTCAGCCTTTCCGATAGCGAACCCTATCTGTTTAGGATAAATTTCGCTCCGGGCGGAAAAAGAACCCGCGACCTAGCGCTCACAAAGCAAACGCGCTATAACCTTTCAAGCAAAATAGGCTGGCCAGACATATTGTTGATCTTGAAAAAGATTCAAAGTCAACCAATTTTTTCGCCCGTGAGTGTAGCGTACAGGTTATTCATCGAGGTCTTCCACAACATAAACTTGTCCTCATCTTCTAGGTTAAGTCGTCGTCAATAGGAGAAAAAAGCAGATTCAACCCAGGTGGCTAAGGTTACTGATCAAAAACAAAAATAAATCAATTTGCCCCCGAGTCTTGGAGTCTTCACAGACCCGGCGAAAAATTTGATGCCAATATATGAACCAGGGCCGGTCCCAGGGGGGTTCATCCGGTATCGTTTGCCCCGGCCTATACTCTTCGAGGGGTCTGTAATAGTTCCTAATCTAGCTTACACAGGGGGGGGGGGTGCATCTGGTACCTACCATTTGCCCAGGACCCGCAATTCTCAAAGGCCCCGAAACAGTTCCAAATTTTGCTAAACCTATATGTACATAGAGGACACGGTTAGCCCAAGTGGTAACGCGCTTGTTTGGCATGCAGAAGGTCCCGGGTTCGTGACCACCATCGACAAAAATTTGCCCCTTCTCGTTTTTTGATTGCAAACACTTGAACAGATCTGGGGTTTCTTTCTGGTGTTCTCGTGTTGACCCAGCACCTAATGCAGCAGCTGCTTCATTACATTACTAAAAAAAAAGGGACAACGGCGGAGAAACTTAAAAAAAAAAAAAAAAAAAAAATAAAATAGGTGTAATAATGGGGGGACGATGTTAATTTGTGACAAGCATTCAAATATTCTTAACACAATTAAAAATTTTTAAAAAAAAAAAAAAAAAAAAAAAAAAGCGGTGAAATAATTATAAAGAAATCTTGTTTTTAGGAGAATTGTTTCGAGCTACCCATTGTAGGGTCCCGGGGCCCTAGGTCAGTCTCTGAACGGCCCTGTAACTATACGTACCTATCTAGTTGTTTCGTTGTTTGGATGTCGTTTTTGTTTGTTGTCGAGATGATTAATTTCTCTCCTCCTTCCTAGGTACCTATTGCTATCAATTTTTTTTTTTTTTTTTTTTTTTTGTGTTTTTTTTTTTTTTTTTTTTTTTTTTTTTTTTTTTTTTCAAAAATAATGTGTCTGAAGTTCGTCAGTTTTGACATATTTTTTTTTAAGCTAATTGAACACAGGAAAATCAGAAAGTAAATTATAGCGCCGCGCCGAAGGCAATTTTTTGAAAATTTTGTTCCACCTTTCAGAAACGCAGCCTGATCTACTGTGCCGCAGGCAACTTTTTCACAAAGTATTTATAGGTACCTGAAGCTTGTCAAGAATTAATTTTTTAGCTACCTACCTAATTCTTAGATCCTCTTCTACACATTTTTTCTCCACATTGAAGCTCTGCTGGGTACTAAAAGGAGCAAAATAAAGTAGAGCGCCGCAGGCGAATTTTTTGAAAATTTTGATCTACAACCTTTCAAAATAATAGTAAAAATCCTCTTACACATTTTTATTTTCTTCACATTTTTTAAATGTCTTTTTTCTTAAAAATCGAAACGAGCTCCGTGGGCCATACGGAAGGAGCTGGCGGGCCGCAGTTTGTGCACACCTGATCTATAGGTACATATTGTTTTGGTGGTAAGGCTAAATTTAGAACGCAATAATAATTTCTCTCTCTCTCTCTCCTACTCTCTCTTTCTTCTCTTCCTTTACAGAATCCTTGATATAGGCACTAGTTTGAACCAGTTTGCAGTGCAGAATCTGTAAGGGTGTCCAATTTTTTTTTTTTTTTTTTTACAGGAGCTATTAGTATATACTATTGGGAATACCGGGAGTGGATATTTTGTGAAGAGTGAGTAAGTGAGTTATACATAACTCAAAAGAACTACTCTTTTCTGTGGACTCCTCAGGCAAGTTAGATCTTTTTTTTTTATATAGAGAGTTCAGTATCACAGGTCTTATCGTTGCGAAATCGAAGAGAGAAGATTTTTGAGAAAGGAATTTGTAACAATGGAGATTTTATCGTCCCGAAATCGGGAGAAAAAGGACAAGAAAGAAGAAAACCAGCCGATCCGAGAACGAATCTCATATGTTCAGGAGTAGATTCGCCGCGGGCAGGAATCGAAACCGCGATCTAGCATTTGCAAGGCAGACGCGCTACCCTCCAAGCTAACACGACTGGCTATAAAGGCAGGGTGTCTACCAGACTGGAAAACCGGGAAAAGTCAGGGAATTTCATGGAGACCGATGGAATAGTCAGGGAATTTCACAAAAAGTGGCACTCTTGGCTTTCGTATCATCTTATGTCTGTATAAGTTGCAGCCTCATGATAGGTACCTACTCAAAGTACCTATAATACCTATGTACATACATATGTAGGCACGAGTTGTTACTTAGGGCCGAATGCACAGTCGTACCTTAATGATGAGGGATTCCTTTAAGCTTTAAGTGCTTTCCTAACATTCATATATGCATAGTGGATCCTAAACTCCTCCTTGTTACTCAAGCGCAATGTGCATTTCCGACTTTCTTTTACATTTTAATTTCAATACACCGACGTGCAGAAAATTTGGAACAGTTTGACTTTGAAATGGCTGTAAGAGTATTCAATGAAAATGAAAACTGTCCTAAATTTTTTGCATTCGAGTGTATCTTGTATTTATAGCAACTTAAAATCAATCGAAACTTGTCGATAGCAAATGAACGCGAGATATATCCAAATGGAAGAGAAGAAAATACAGAAATGTGAACAATGTCATTTTAATTTTTCTCGTATTTTTTCTTAATTAATTGATCATAAAATGAAGTTGTTAGTAACAGAAAACCTTTTTTGAACAATTTGATAGGTGAAAAATCAAAAGTGGCCTATGACAAACAGACACCATTAGTATTAACGCAGAAGAAAATAAGCAAAAAAAAAAAAATGAGGATAGACGCCCCTAAACCTAAAGTTGTTAGTGGTTCACAAATGTCAGAAAAACTACCAGACCACAGCCACGGGGTAGCATTCCAGAGTTCCATGTTCGATTCCCAAACTTGTTCTTTTCCATGGCGAATCACGGGTCAAACAACTAGTGGTAGATTCGTACAAGCTTAACCCATCCTTTAGGGCTGTTTGCCCCTACACCTAAGCCTCGGAGTGGGATTTTTGTATATCGAAGGGAAATGTAGTGCTAAATATATCCACCAGTAAAACCCGGGTCCGAAGTTCGACCCTTGGATTACAAGTCAACTGTCTTCGACCACCGTTCCGATAACAGTTGTCAGGTAACTCCTAGTTTTTGTTGACATTGGACGACTGGTCACAGGTAACTCCTAGTATTTGTTGACATAAACTGATAAACCATGCCCCAAGCTGATATGAGAACACAGGTATTCCAAAACAGCTCCGTAAACATCATGAAATCGAATGCTAAGGTGAGGGATGAGACATTTGAGTCAAAGGTTGATTGGAGTGATTATCTTTTTCTGGTTCCGTGTGTACGCGATATTTTGCGCAAATTCTAAATCGGATGATTGATAAAGATAAAGACATTAAGACATTGATAAAGACTGATCAAGACTATGGTCTTAGGTCACCCAATCACGTTCGGACCGTCTGCTACGGTCTGTCAGACAGTTGAATTGTGTGTGGCGGGAAAAGATTCAGTCGAACTTTTTCTGCCACACACATGAGATGGTCTAAGGCCAGCCACTCACTATCAGGTCTACCGGTCTACCTGATCTATCAGTCTGAGCGTGATTGACTGGCCTATCGATCTGTCAAAAGACCAGGAGAATGACAATCACTTCAATCGACCTTTGAGCTGATAGACGGATCTGATTAGGTGTACCTGTCAGGTCTAGGTACCTGCTAGTGAATGGCCGGCCTAAGCGTGAGTGGCTGTGGCTGGCACATTACATTGATAAAGATAGATCCAGAATTTTAGACTTTGGTCACATCATCATGTTAAACGTTGATTAGGTAGTCATGTTGAAAATCTTCACACACTTCTCATAATTATGTCTCGACTCTTTATCTTCTCACGTTAGACATGCATAGCTGAATGACCACAGGTAACTCCTAGTATTTGTTGACATAAACTGATAAACCATGCCCCAAGCTGATATGAGAACACAGGTATTCCAAAACAGCTCCGGTAAACATGAAATCGAATGCTAAGGTGAGGGATGAGACATTTGAGTCAAAGGTTGATTGGAGCGATTATCTTTTTCTGGTCTTTTGACAGATCGTTCCGTGTGTACGGATATTTTGCGCAAATTCTAAATCGGATGATTGATAAAGATAAAGACATTACGTCATTGATAAAGACTGACCAAGACTGGTCTTAGGCCAGCCAATCACGTTCGGACCGTCTGCTACGGTCTGTCTGACAGTTGAATTGTGTGTGGCGGGAAAAGATTCAGTCGAACTTTTTCTGCCACACATGTTGTGAGATGGTCTAAGGCCGGCCACTCACTATCAGGTCTACCTGTTCTATCAGTCTGAGCGTGATTGACTGGCCTATCGATCTGTCAAAAGACCAGGAGAATGACCATCACTTCAATCGATTTTTGAGCTGATAGCTGAGGCGGATCTGATTAGGTGTACTTGTCAGGTCTAGGTACCTGCTAGTGAGTGGCCGGCCTAAGCGTGAGTGCGGCTGTGGCTGGCACATTACATTCATAAAGATAGATCCAGAATTTTAGACTTTGGTCACATCATCATGTTAAACGTTGATTAGGTATTCATGTTGAAAATCTTCACACACTTCTCATAATTATGTCTCGACTCCTTATCTTCTCACGTTAGACATGCATAGCTGAATGAGCATTAAGCATGTATGCTTAACAAAATTTATAAAATGAATGAGCATCGAGCATGTCTGCGCTGAATGAGCATTAAGCATGTATGCTTAACAAAATTTGTGAAATGAATGAGCATCGAGCATGACTGGTTAGCAAAATTTGTGTCTGAAATGCATGACATTTTAGACTGAATGCCGGTAATAGGTATATTGACCCAGCACCTAAATGAAAAGTATTGTGTCTCTTCTCGCCCATCTGAGGATCATATGAGTCTAATGTAGCAGTTGTTTCTTTGCTACGAAATAACGGCGAGGGGATCTTTTTTTTTTTGGTACCATGGTACCTAACTAGAGTACCTACCTACCAGATTGCCAATAGGGTAGGTATCTTTCATATATCTTCTTCATATTTTGTATTCTTCAATGTAGGTAAATAGATAACCTTAGGTATTACCTATAGGTACTCCTAGCCTAGGTACCTATGTAGGTCTTTCCGGTCAAGATTGATGCGTCATATCACACATTCATTGGCAGGATGTGATTATTAGTACCTACCAGAAAATTTCGGTTCCCATGTGAGTTGAAGGTACCTGAATCATTTTATTTGCCTGATGCTTCCAGTGTTTCCCATTTTATATTTATAGATCTCGCATTATTATTGTAGAAGAAGATAAATGATAGGAGTACCTTTGTTTATTATTATTACCTTCTTCATTGTATTGTATTATGATCAAAATAAAGAATAAACTTTACATTACATTACAAGACAAAGAATAACATCAAAGAGAAGGCGAATAGGGAGGAGGAGGAGGAGGAGGAGGAGAAGAAGAAGAAGAAGATGAAGAAGAAAATATTGTTTGAAATTTTAAGTTCGCCTGGTTCGCTTGGAAGGTGCTCTACCTTGAAATACGATCTAAGAAGAGAGCACATCCACTGATTTCAAATTTCTCTTCTTCAGTGATCCGTCGAGCCCATCCAACATGGTTTAGCGCTGGCTTATAGGGCTAAAGTTCGCCCGGACGGGAATCGATCGACCCACGACCAAGCGCTTAGGCGCGCTACCTTCCAAGCTAACGAGGGTGGCTAAGATATTTCTTTACGTCCATCATGTTCTTGATGAGGCGTCACAAACTGCTTGAAACGCAGTTTTTCCACACTGCCCTGACCTTGGTTATGGCACCCGTCACTTGATCACCGTGTTGTCAGTCTAATTTTTCGGTCTGCATGGTCTCGACAATAGCGGACATAATCAGCGCAGGTTTATCGTGGACCAAAGCAGTCACTTCATTATCGCCCAAGATTGGACACAGTGACAGCTCACTCTATATGCTATCAGTTGCAGTTGACTTTCCTTGTCCGTGAAATAGGCATGGTATCCTCACGATCGCGATGTTGGATTTGAAAGGATTGGGGGTTTAGAACTCGGAACATCCTTTAACGTCCAGAATCGAAATGTTGATCGGTCCTGGTTCCAAAGGTTCACAGGAAAATACACCTCGCCTTGCATGTCCAATATTAATGTAGGTAGTCAATCAAAGTGGCCTAAGGGAAAATTTGACTAGACTAGACAAGTCTTTTTCTTTGCTTTTCCCCGTGTACAGACGGGGTCGGCGTTTTTTCGTCAGCCTCTCAATAGTCTCATTCAGCCCTGACTAGGGTGATTGCTTTGGGCTGACATTTGGTTTTGGCTACAAATTTTACGAGTGGATGCTGGATGCCCTTCGCGCTCAACCTTTGCTATTTCTTCAGCAAGGGAAATGTATGCTAGTATACTCCCTGTTTAGAGCGGACATAATCAGCGCAGGTTTATCGTGGACCAAAGCAGTCACTTCATTATCGCCCAAGATTGGACACAGTGACAGCTCACTCTATGCTATCAGTTGCAGTTGACTTTCCTTGTCCGTGAGATAGGCATGGTATCCTCACGATCGCGATGTTGGATTTGAAAGGATTGGAGGTTTAGAACTCGGAATATCCTTTAACGTCCAGAATCGAAATGTTGATCGGTCCTGGTTCCAAAGGTTCACAGGAAAATACACCTCTCCTTGCATGTCCAATATTAATGTAGGTAGTCAATCAAAGTGGCCTAGTGAAATTTTGACTAGACTAGACTAGACTAGACAAGTCTTTTTCTTTTTCTTCGCTTTTTCCCGTGTACAGACGGGGTCGGCGTTTTTTCTTCAGCCTCTCAATAGTCTCAATCAGCCCTGACTAGGGTGATTGCTTAGGGCTGACATTTGGTTTTAGCTACAAATTTTACGAGTGGATGCTGGATGCCCTTCGCGCTCAACCTTTGCTATTTCTTCAGCAAGGGAAATGTGTGCTAGTGTACTCCCTGTTTAACGTTCCCAGCCAGTGTAAGACATCACCTCAAATCAAGCTCAGGGCCGGAAAAACTCCGACTCTTCCGGGAACTGAACGTCCGCCCAGATGCATTGATGTAAATTCCTCGTACGCACACGGATACGCCAAGGAGATTGAATGAATCATTATTATCCTGTCAGCAGATAGTCCGACCCTGAGTTTTAGCATAAAATGTTCGAGTTAGTTTCTAGTTAAATCCGGAACGTACCTATAGATCTAGTGTTCTACCGTTTAGTAGACTAGGAACAACACTTGCGATATTCGTGTGGCGGCGGAGTTTGAAGTCCATATCGCGTCAATTAAGGCGTTCATAATCTACTCTACAGTGATGCTTAAACAATCAGCGGTGTTTGTAGACCAGGAAAATCTAATGATGTGTGAATCACGCCTCTCTGTACAGGATACAGGATAGTAAATTCTTAAAGCCAGCCTGGATAGTTAGCTTGAAAGATAGCTGCCTTGTAAGCACTGGGTCGCGGGTTCGATTGACGGGGCGGATTTTGTCCTGAACGGAGAAGGTTCGTTCTCGGAACGGCTGGTTTTCTCCTATCCTGTCTTCCTTCTCTCTTCGCTTTCGGGACGATAAGACCTTAGCAGTTACAGTTCCCTCTATTAAACGGATTAAACCTCTGAAAAAAGAAGAAAGAAGGAGGTGAAAAAGAAGAAGAAGAAAAATTCTTCTCTTATGCCATTGACGCAAGTCTTTGACGCACGTAAAGTTGAAGTGCGGACATACTTACCTCGTGGGAGCATGATTCTTTATTAATAGATATACCTAAGGTATCTATTTATACTATCTATCATGCTACCAAAGCTCTAGCTTTAGACTTTATGGAAATAGATCTTCATCTGACAGCTGCTGCAATCTCTGACAGTTACCACTCCTGTGAAATTGCGTTTGTGATGAATTGTGATTAACAAAAGATACACGCGATCTCTTATGGTCAGCAAATTGCCTCCTATAGATAGGTAAGTATGT
Source organism: Diaphorina citri (assembly GCF_000475195.1). Classification (NCBI taxonomy): domain Eukaryota; kingdom Metazoa; phylum Arthropoda; class Insecta; order Hemiptera; family Psyllidae; genus Diaphorina; species Diaphorina citri. Next base: position 78,002 of record NW_007377477.1, on the reverse strand, counting down.
ATAACTAACGCATTATTGACGCATTTTTTTCTTCTTC